>NC_028456.1:3689382-3694324 GCF_000263155.2 Setaria italica | reverse complement strand
GGGGTCAAAGCCCAATTCTAAAGCCTTTAGTGCCCTTTAGGGGAGGCAGAGGGTGCAGAGCTACCCTATCAAAAGATATTTTCCTAGCCACAGGGTCTTCTAATCAAATTTGCTTTTACAAAAATTTTAATGGGTTTAAATGTTGTATCAAACAACCCTATTCCAAAAAACTAAAATTATTTTTCTATAAATAAATCAGAATTATCCTAAAAGGGCAAAAATCCCAAATTGTTTCCTTTTTTTAACAAGAATGAAATATTATCTTTCTATAAAAAAATGTTTCCCAACCTAGGAAAACAGTATTTTTCATGCAAAGTCCCCCCTTCCCTTATTTCTCCGCATTTGGCACTTACGGTACAGGCATTCAGCAAGATTCATTACTTTTAACTGTGGCGGTCGTTGAGGACCCAGCCCCCCCAATAGACCCATGCTTACCGCCCCCCCACCCACCCACCCTTCCCCCCCCCCCCAAAACCCACCCACACTCAAACAATCTAATTCCTGGTTCCATCCTAAAAATTAGAAAAAATTGTCAAACATACAACTAAATTTGTTGGATCAATTTTGATTCTTTAAAGAAAGGTGTGAACCACGTGGCGGCGCCCTAGCGCCTCACTCTATCATCTCCATAGTCTTATTCCCAAGGCTTACCTGTATGGTCCCCAAGTGTAGCCACACAGCCTCTATATAATTGTCATATGTGAAGTAGACACATGTGTATTCGTGAAGTTGCCGATTTGCTAAATTGACAGTGAAAACCAATATTTTCACTGCTGACCCTAATCGGATAGTCCCCAAACTAGCGGTGATGGTATTCTAGAACTGGTGGTGAAAATACAAACAACTGGCCCTTAGTCCTAGGTGCCCTTGTCAGCATACACAATGAGTTGTTCATGCCAAACAATGCAAGGTCGCTGATGTCCCTCACCTTGTCTTGTTGGGTTAATCTTAGATGGTCCTATACGAGAATCGATTGTCTAAGAATCTAAATTTCCAAAGAATCGTTGTCGACAGAATCCGTGACCCAAACGGGATTCCCAACGGGCCCTATAATGGCCCACGATCAGTGACCCTCAACCAAAAACCTGTGGGAGTGGTCCCAAAGTGCTTGAGTTATAAAAAGCACGTCACTGCATCTAATCCTAATAATAGCATGGGCCAAGATCATTAGATGAAGTGACCTTGCTGAAGTTCTTGGTGGATGCCATATTATCCTGGATCCCTTTTTAAGTAGCATTTTCGTTGCAACATATTACTAGTAGTTCGTAACTCAAATTTACATTTTTGCATCTTTTCCTTAGTGAGGGGTCCAGCTGCTCATTGAACTTCTTCCTAAGCACACCAAATTGGATGCCAACTAGTTTAAAGTCTACAAATACACTAGCCTGATTGTGTTCTAACAACCCATATTAGCCGCATATGGCATTGTCCTAGGCTGGCCACGGACATTGCACAACATATTTTTAATAGCAATGCAAAGCATTTTATGAAGTGTACCGTGTCCGTATACATTTTTCGAGGAAAGAGAGAGATTTATTATAATTAATTAATTATGCAAAAAATAATTACAATTTGGAGCGATAATTTTCTCAACTACGAACACTATTAAGTAGGGAAAGATAGAGTAAATGTGTTTATAATATTTAGTCATCACTCTAAAAAACTCTTCATTCTCCTCGTTCTAAAATATCAACAAGTATTCTAATTGTAACATAAAACTCATTTTAACAAACTTCCCGTTCACCTCACTCTAAAAAACTCTTCATTCTTCTCATTTTAAAAAATCAACAAGTACTCTATTTGTAACATAAAACTCATTCTAAAAAACTCCCCATTCACCTCACTCTAAAAACCTCTTCATTCTCCTCGTTCTAAAAGATCAACAAGTACTCCAGTTTTAACATAAAACTCATTCTAAAAAATCTCTCCATTGCCAAAGACTAACAAGGTAGTATTCCATTTGTAACATAAAACTCATTTTAAAAAACTTCCAATTCACCTCACTCTAAAAAACTCTCCATTCTCCTCGTTCTAAAAGATCAACAAGTACTCCATTTGTAACATAAAACTTGTTCTAAAAAACTCTCCATTCTCCTCACTCTAATAAAGCAACAAGTACTCCATTTGTAAATTAAAACTAGCTCATTCAAAAAAAACCCTAGAATACTATGACCAGAGGAGGGAGAATGAAGTTGCTAACCGGTCTAGTAAGGAAGCTGGTCGAGTGAAGAAAACCGAAGCCCGAGAAAATGGTTGAACTTACTCGGGGGAGGAAGGAAAGGAAACAGCTCATTTATAGAACAAATGGTTGACATTAGTACGGGGCTGTTAGGTTGAACCGGTACTAAATGGTTTCAATTAGTATCGGTTGATGCTACCAGCCGATACTAAATGCACTCTCACCATTTAGTACCGGCTGAAGCCACCAGCCGGTACTAAATGGTTTCCTGAGGAATCTAGCTGTCGGACACGCGGTCCACGTGCCGCCATTTAGTACCGGCTAAGCCTCCAAACCCATATTATAGGGGCTCCGGTGGCATTGTGCGTGACAACCGGTACTATTAGTACTGGATGAAAAGACATCTAGTACTACTGCGTTGGATGAATACTCAGTTTTCCAGTAGTGCAACCATGTTGGCGGTAGCCATCGTTGGTGCTCCGGGAGAGCGGCGATCCTCTCGACCTTGCTGCCATGGAGGTACATGTCGACATCCTCATAGTCCACGTTGCGATTGGCATAGCAGTAGCTGGAACTGCGGCCTTCATGGTGCAGCCAGGCCCGTCCGACATCGTCTTCGGTGAAGTAGATGCAGGCCGCCATGGTCCCTCGTCGGCACGCACAGCGTGCCATTCACGCCCACGAACAGCGCCGCACCTCCGATGTCCGTTGTCTCTCCCACCGCCCCCGCTTCTTGTCGAGGACATGCGCCTTGAAGGAGACCCGCATGTCCTTGTTGTAGCCACGGCCTTTCCTCCTCCAAGTACTTGAGCATAGCCATCAGCCGCCCGTTCGGCGCCGCGGCGAGGTATTTGCGGCTCAGGTGGTTTTCCTCAAAAGCCAGCCTCGGCGCGACCACCCTGCTCACAAACTCGCAGTCGCCGCCTCCGTGATCCCATGCCTCGACCGTGCCAGAGTATGTGGCGGAGTAGAAGCTGCCGTCATGGTGGATCGCGTCCTCGAAGCTGTTACGGGAGGGTGCCAGCCTGGGCTCTCCACCGTGGTGAAGGCTGGGGCGCCGAAGTGATGGCTCAAGATGAGCATGGCGGCGTAGCTGCGCGGGCTTGTTGGAGAGCCAAAGGAGAGGACCACCTTGCGGTAGAACCAGAGGCGCATGCTACCGGTGGTGTGCGTGGACGTGTTGCTCCCCTTTCCCACCATGCTCCATCGGATGAGCATGGCGGCGTAGCTGCGCGGGCTTGTTGGAGAACCGGAGGAGAGGACCACCTTGTGGTAGAACCAGAGGCGCATGCTGCCGGCGGTGTGTGTGAACATGTTGCTCCCCTTCCCCACCAGGCTCCATCGTAGGTGCCGTCGGCGGTCTGGCTCTGGCCGCCGAACCGGGCCTCCGCGAACGGCCCCAGGTGGAGGCAGAACGCGTCGCCGGAGTGGAGCGGGCAGAGGAAGGGGATGGTGGTGATTGCTGGCAGCTCCGCCTACTCTCCGGTGACAGGATTGGCCATCCACAGGGCACGTCGGCCGTGATGAGCCACCCTGCGGAGGAGCCCAGCACAATATAGTCATGCATCGCGGGGTCCGCGGTGCACGCGGTGGCGTGTCGATCGAGGGCCACGCCCGAGTGGACGAGGCATGGCACCTCGGGCTTCAGCATGCTCCATGAGTGCACGCCGCAGGCTATGGTGAAGACGATGCGGTCGACAAAGCCCAGGCAGCCGTGGATCTCGGCCAGTAGATCCGGCGGGAGGCGGTCGATGAAGTTGTCACGGGAGTGGGCCATCGGCTGCGGCCGGAGGTCACGTCGAGCGGCGGCATTGGTTTCCTTCCTTGCCCCCTGCCTGACTAGTGTTTGCCCTTGGCAGCTGGAGGCGGTGGCGGCGACGCGTGTTGTCTATTGCCTCGACGCTGCTGTTGCTTGATTGTTTCTCTCCTGGCGTTAATGTTTAGGGATGGATTGGATCGGAATTCGTACTGAAATCTGAATGCAATTCGAAGGTACTAGTCATCGGAACTAATACAAAACGGAGACTTACTTGATTTGATGTTGATCAAAATAATGATACAATCTAGGTGAAATATAAGTATGTAACACCTATACACAAACATAGCTTCAAGGAAATAACATAGTTATCAATAAATATTTGAACAATCAAGAGCAACTCCAACAGACCCTCTAAACAGCCCCCTACTCTAAGTTTAGGCCCTATTTGGTTCCCACCTCCTAAAATGAAATTGACTAAAAGGTGACTAAATAGGCAAATAGGCTAACTAAAAGGTGATTAAAAAATTTTAGGAGGCTCAAATCTTTTAGTCCTCCCACCCCCTTCTAAAAGTGACTAAAATGAACTCTGGACGCCCCCTGTCCCTACACCAAACCTATGAGGGTACCCATGTCCACGGCATTGGAGAAGTTACGACTTGGCCACATGACTAGTGTTTGGGAGATGGATGATTTTCATGGTGTGTGGTGAATTTCGGAAGTGTTCGGCAGTTGTGCCGTGAGCTACTTTGGACGGAATGTCCGGTAGATTAAAACATGGATCCTTTATGTAGGCTCAACCCCACTTATTGATTCAGTTACTAAAAAAATGCTTGGTGAAAACCCTTTTGAAAATGAACCCTTGCATATGTTGAAAATCTAGCTTTATTGCAATTAAATCTTATCTTATCATTGATATATACTATGCATATTCTTCATTGTATCCGCCTCCGTGGATGGGATAGGACTTGTTGAGTACTTTTGTACTCACCCCTATTTGTGCTTCA
>NC_028456.1:3590419-3689282 GCF_000263155.2 Setaria italica | reverse complement strand
GGACAGCTGTGCTCCGGAGCCACGTGACGACTCCCCCAACCCGGCGCCGCTCGATCCATCCTCCACACTAGCAGCCACGCCCAACCACCGCCAGCCGCGCCCTCCCCCACCGGATCTGCCACCGCCAAGTCCTCCCACCCCCACCGGCAGACCCCGCACGCTCCCCCACCGGTCCCTGCGCTCCCCCAACCCGGCGCCGCTCGATCCATCCTGCACGCCGCTGGCCGCGCCCAACCACCGCCGGCCGCGCCCTCCCCCGTCGGATCCGCCACCCCCAAGTCCTCCCACCCCCGCGAACATACCCCGCGCCCTACCCCACTGGATCCGCCGCCCCTGAGTCCTCCCACCCTCGCCGCCAGACCCCACACGCCCAACCGACGCTCCTTCGCTCATCTGCGCCAACCACCACACCCTGCCCATGGACAACTACAACTATAGGGAGTTCTTGTCACAGGGATCTTCCTCCAGTACATGTACCTTCCGCACATCCTCGGAAGATGCCAACGAAGATGACTTCGGCCCGTTCACGTCGCCACCGGCCCCCTCCCTATCTGCTCCCTGCCGCCACATGGAGCATCTGGACCTCAACTCAGAGGCGGATGTGTTCCCCAATATTTTGTCATACCAAGTGTGACAGACCGAATAATTAAGAACCGAAATCAAATAATCGACAGGCTGATTAAGAAGCAAATCAAAGTTAACTCCAAATTTCTAAGAGTTTAGATCCCAAAACACCTCAAATTTTGCTGAGTTTTAGAAACTCCTTTCTGTTGATAATCAATAGTGAGGCCAATAAAAACAAATCTTTTATGAGAACTTAAATTTTGGCTAATATGAAAGTGGTAGATCTTTTCAAATTGAACACCTTTTCCCTTCAAAGCACTTCTGATTTTGAGCAGAGAGAGTTCAAAACTGAGTTGAAGTTCGATCAAATTTCAATCAAATTCCAAACAAATAGCTTTGATCGATGTCCCACCAAAATTCCCACAATCTTAATTCCAAATCCATCAAGTTTCTCATACGTCGACATTTATAAAAGTTATAGCCCACACCTTGAACTCCAACTTTTATTTTTGGAAATGGAAGCACAAAGTTCAAACTTGGTGAGAAAATATGCGTTAAACATGACACCTTTGCACGACATGCATCACAAGCACCTTTGTGCATTATTGAGCATCTTAAGCATCACTTGTGCATAAATGAGCATTTTGACCATGCATTGCTTAAGTCAAATAATAGTTGTTTATTGTTCAAAAAAATAAATTTGTGAAGCAACCCCAATTTCTTCTATATAACTATACCTCCTATTATTTTTATTTAAATACTAGATACACTTTAGTGATTTAAAATATTTTTACCAAATTTTTCAGAGATGTTTTCTTGTGCCAAAAATTTGTCATTTTTGGCTGTTTTATTTTGTCGATTTCATGAAAACTAGAGTAGCTCTTGAGTTGATTTTTCTAGCTTTGGATTCTTTGCGATTTTATCTTTCCAACAAGTATTTTTGGGGATTTTTTGGACAAATATAGATGGGTCAAATGGGTGGAAAAAGTTGAGTTTGTTTATTTTTTTCTCACGAGCCCGCTTGTCAGTGCGTCATCTCGTTCCTCCCGCACTTGGGCATCACGGATTGGGCACGCAGGCCCCAAAGATCGCCAGTTGGCCACCTTGGGCGTGCCAGCAAGGCCCCCATCCACCAGTTGGCCATCACGGCGTCGCCCTCGTGCTCCCCTTCCTCTCCACACCTCCCGTCGCGCTCCATTGGCCACAGCTCCACCGAACAGGCATGGCTACCACCAGGCGCAAAACCTCCAGCGACGCCTCTCCCCGCCAATGCTCACACCCTGTGCTATGTCACCCTTATCTCCTCACGCCTATCCTCTTCCTCTCACCCCCAAGGCTTTAAATTGCCCCTCCCCAAGCCTCCTTCCCCTCAAATAGAAGCTTTCCTCCATTGACGAGCTCCCGAGCTCCTCTCTGTTCGCTGCCGATTCCTTCCTACTCTGGCCATCTCTCTTCAATTCCTCTCTCCCAGAGATGCGCCACTTCCTTGGCTTCATCCTCAGCCCCTCCTCGTCGTCAATCATCCACTGAGTCGACAAGAATTGAACTTTTTCCCCAACTTCCAGGGAGCTTTCCACCGCCGGCTCAACCCCAACGTGGCTCCCCTCCTCCCGGCCTTCCTCATCGCCAACCAACTCCTCAAATGGGACCTAGGTGAGCTCCTAATCATGATGCTCGTGCTAGTTCTTCATGTTCCTTAAGTTTTCACGCTCGTTCCTAGGCTTGTCACCGGCCGTTCGCCGCTGTCCGCGGAGCCCCTGTGCGCCGCCCCCTTTCTCCCCACCTGCGCTGCTCCAGGGAGGCATCCTGGCCTATTCATGGTGCCGCCGCCCTCCCCTTGGCCTGCCGTGCCATTTCCCCCTCTCCCTGGCCGGCCTTAGGTATTGTGCGTGCCCCTGATCTGTGCTCTGTGCGATCTGTCCAAAGGTGGAAGAAGAGGGAGCCGATTGTGAGAAGAAAACAAAGTCAGGGGGTTATGGGGAAAGTTTCAGGTTTTATGTGTGAGGTGGGATTGTTTTAAGGGGTTAGAGTGTAAAACGTAGGGGTTAGATTGAGAAGGGAAGGGTAGATTTGTGAGATAAAACATCTTTCCAGAGGGTAGCTTGCAAAGTATTTTCGGTTTTGTTTGCTTTGTTGGTTTTAAAATGTTGCAAACCTTGAAAATGCATAGAAACTGGTAGAAAAATGTTAAAAATGTGATTCTTGTTTTGTTGAATTCCTTGTGAAGTCTAGTTTATTTCAAAAATGATTTTGTGCATGTTGCTATTTTATATTTTGTTCTATGTTTTATTTTGTGTGAAGATCTTTAAATGCTTTATAAATCACTTAGTGCTCTATAAAAATGTGAAACCACCTATGTTTGCTTCCTTGTAACATGCATGTTTTAGGTCTATAACTTGTGTTAGTAAAAGCCATGATGTTCATGTTGTTTTGGAATTAAAATGCTTGATTGCTATGTTAAAATGTCTACGTGCATGATAAATAGTGGAAAAGTATAAAATGATAAAACCACCTATAATAGCCTTTGTGTTACACCTAGAATCTAGGGAAAATGATGTTGATACCTTTATGGTTCATTTACACGACTTTTTAGATTTGTTGTGTTCAATGGTAGTTTTTCTTGTTTAATCTATAAATCCACATTAAAAATTGATTTTAATATGAATCCAACTCTCCTAACCTTGTAGTGTCATCTCCTGTTAGTGCCATTTATTGCATAGATGTCTCTCAATAGATGTTTTAATCATGCCCTTCGTGCTTGCTTTTGACTTATGGTGCAAAGTAGCTTCTCTCATTGTGCTTGTGTGAGTTGTATTGCCTTTAGCTAGATTGTGTTGTTAACAATTGATTGCATGCTTATTAGTTTATCGTGCAATTAGTTTATCTCTTCGTTAGTACATATTTGGTTTGGTTGATAGCTAGATTTAGTAGCTCTGGAACTTGTTTGTACCTTTGTTATGCTTGGTCTTGAGAAGTGGTGGTTTACTTTTTCCTATAAAACTCATAGGCATATCTAACTTAGTATGTGCTTAACTAATCATGGAACCAAATCCTCGTTTTGTTCTAATGCTTGTCCTGTCTTTTAAAAATAATAATAATAATGCCAACTATTTTATCTCAGGGTTTTCTTTGGTAATCAATTTGTGTTAATTTTCAACATATAGATCCTTGCTATTGTTTGGTTCCTGATTTCGTGCTTGTTAGGCTTATCGTGTAAAATGGTTTCGCTCGTCGTTCTTGGATGATTTCGAATTGTTGTTAGCAAAGTTGTTTTGTTACGTATTGATTTCTTATTGTTTCGTTTATCATTCCATGCATTTCATGAGTATTTGCACTCATAGCATCATCCCTGATGCATGCACGCATTTCATTCTTTTAGAAAGCAAATTACCGGAGAATGTAACCTTTAGAGCCCAAAGCCAGGGCTAGCGTAGAAATTAGTTTGAACCCAAAATGAATCAAGGCAAGCCACTTAGCATATAGTCGCCTACTTTTTGAAATGAAATGGTTACTATGTATTAATATGGATTGCCTATAGGTTATCTTAGTGCTTTATCAGAACCAATGTTTTTGTTAGTATCAACTCCTTTTCTTTGTTATCATACACCTCATTGCTCGAGTAGTGTGAATCTAATAACTAATCATGCAAATTGCTTAGTCATGCTTAGTCATAAAATGATTACTTAGTAAAAGAAACGGCCATAGGTTGATCAACACCTTCCTAATAAGGCTCCTTAATGTTGTTAAAACAAATGAACATGATGGGTAGTGTTAGATATGAGTTTGAGCAGTGTGTAGGAGTTGTAATCACCTAGGGTTCATAAGTTAATACATTATACAAGATAAGTTAAGAGCAACTTGAATAAACAAGTAAGTGAATACAAATAACTGGGACGTAATTAAGTTGGAACCAAACCTTATTTTCATCATTAATTCACAAAACTTCATTAAGAGGGGTAGAAACACTCCAGTGATAAGTAGGGTCCATTAAAGGTAGAAAACTAAGGAACCTTGTTGTAAACCTTGAGTAGCTCTAAGTGTCCTTTGGTAAAAGAGGAAACTCAAACTTGAATAAAATACATTGAAGTGGCCGAAACCTCGTGAATCTTTAGGAAACCATAGGAAAAGGATACAGATGCTTTATGCTAGCTTCCTAATGCTCATGACCACCTAGTAAAAATACTTGTCTTGTGAAAAATGTGTTTTTGATTGCTTAACAAAATGACTGTTGTTTAACCCCTTAGTGTGGAATTGATAGTTCTCATGAAACCCTAAAAACTTCATAGTAGCCTAAGTTAGTGTTGGAAACCCCTCTGTAAAATTTGTAGAGCTAAAACTGATAATAGAATTCCATTTATAAGTCATTCTTAATAGCTGCAGAATAACCCTATTTGATTGTTAATAAATTGTAGAAGCCAAATGCATCCCAAATTTTTAAAGTAGAACACTAGTATGATTAGGAAGCTTCTGTAAAAATTTCAAAACCATATCTTACCAGACGCTACCAAAAACCATTATTGAAGTTAAAGCTAGTTAAATGGAATAATAGCAAATGTTAAATAGGAAGGGTAAAATGGTAAATGCTAATTTAAGTTGTTTTAAAATTCAAAAATAGGATAACTTTCCAAATAAGTGTAATTTGAGCACCACTAAAGTGACCCCACCCTTATTATGTGAAGTTTAAATGGTTAAGAACTTTAGATGTGTACACAATCACCATCAAAGTCAAGCCTGAGTTTTAAATCACAACACACTTTACTTTAAAAGAAAAGAAATGAATATAACCTTGTCTAAGTGAATGGGACTAAAAGAAAAGAAATGTTTATAAACTTGTCTAAGTGAATGTGGTCCAAAATACACCCTAAGCTTTTACAACGTTAATGAAACGCAACCTACAAATAAAAACTTATTTTTGAAATCTTGCATTTGCATCTCGTGTAGAAGCTAACTTCGCGGATGGATCGTACGAGCTCGGCCCGGAACGCGAAGCAGGAGGGTGTCTGCTGAGCTGACCGTAATCAAGACCCAAACCAAGTTTGGAAGAGCCCAAGGCTCAGTTAGGGCAAGAAGGCAAGCCCCGGAGCATAACCCAATTTTCTAAATTTATGCACTACTTATGTTACTTACGTTTGTGCATTTAAGTTCATCAGAGTTGCTTGAAATCTTAGTTGCATGATTCTAGGTACCTATGTTTGAATACTAGTATGATAGGTCGAGTAGATGCAATGCTGAATATGGACTCGGTAAAAGTTGAGTGATTTCCTGTCACTCGCGAGCTATAGGAGTTGCCTGTTTACCTATGTTGGAATCATAAGGATTGACGGGTGGGGTTGGGATATATGTTCTAGATTGGTGGATTGCCCCGTCTGTCTAGTGATGAACATGCTAAGGCCGAAATGTGTCGGTGTTCGTGGTCAAGTGTTTGAAAGTACTAATCTCATACCTAGTATGGGATAGAGAAGCCTAGTAACTGATCGAACTAGGATGTGAGCGGACAGTCCTACTATCTCTGGAATGGAGTTTCCCGTGTTGCAGCATGTGGGCACAAGTGCAGTCACGGTACAGCAGCGTCCGGGATCGTGGAGCCTTGTATCCAAGGGAGGTGGCCCCGACACGTAGCTGGGGATTGATGGGGATGACTGACAAGTGAAGCGAACCCGTCATGGTACGCGGATGTTGTGGGGTTAGGTTCATCTTGCAAGGTTTAAAAACTCGATTTGAATCGTCTGCCTCTCACAGTTTGAGACTGCTTGATCACTATGCTGCACTGAATAAGAAGTGGAACAAATTATGATGATTAATATGGATTGCTTGATTAATTTTGCTGGATCAACATGCTTGCTTAGAATAGGTGCTTAACTATAATGGTTAATCAACTACAATCTGCTGCTAAAACTTGAAACTAAGGACCTACTTTAGAAGCATTTGGCAAAACAAACCCCTGAACCAAAAAGCCTTGCATGTCTAGGAGTCGGTAGAGTAGTTACCACCTAACGGGTAAGCCTTGTTGAGTATTAGTATACTCAGCCTTGCTTGTGGCTTTGTTTTTAAGGTGATGTTGTTTGCTTGGTTGCTAGTGTAACTCGGCCGTCCCAACTCCCTCCGGGTTGGACTGTCGAGTGGGACCCGTCCTCGGTCGGCGAGGATCGTGGTGGTTGATATCATGGCAGGCTTCACTATGGTATTGTGTACCGATGTTAGACTATCATTTTTTCGCTTCTTTCAAACTCTGAAAACTTTACCTTTTATACTTTTAAACTCCTGAGTTGTAACAACTGAAATTGGGACATGTAATGATTATATGGATTGTTGTAATCTTTGGACTCGTCCTCGTGCAAGTATGCTTTGCTTCGATCCGAGACAAGTGGTTTTATTGGGTGAAACTCGACGGACTGCCATTTTAATTCGATTAAAGTGACCATTCGCATATGAGGTGACGTTGAGTACACTTTAGCCGGGTTAATCTGGGCAGCTCCACCACAGCAAGAGTTCCTATAGGGGCTGTAGCTGGTTTAGAGCATCAACTCCCTCGGGCCCCTGGAGGCAGGGTCGGAGCACGTGGTGGCGGAGGGCGTGGTCGCTGGTCCATGACCGCCTCAACCAGTGGAGGGAGAGTGAGTGGAGGACGTGGAGGAGGCAAAGGTACGCGTGGAGGCAGAGGTGGTAGCCGTGGGGGAGGCAAATTGGGAGGAGGACGTGGTGCATCTTCCTCTGGAGGCCATAACTATGAGAATCCACTGGATGTTGATGCCGGTGATGAAGAAGATGACAAGGCCTCTGAAACACCCTCCCAGGTAATTGCCTCCATATGGTAGTGAATTGTGAATGGTTGCCTATGATATTATGGTTCAAAATGTATGCTAGGGACTTGTGAATGGTTGTCTCTGATATAGAATGGTTGCCTCCATATTGTAGATGCTTGCCATTGATTTTCTAGTATATTGACATTGCAATGCCTAGTGTGACATTTTATTTTCTAGTATAGAATCTTCATGACAGGACCGATTGGTACAAGGAAAACACACATATTTACTGTGAACTTGCTGTTGAGGAAATAAGGGCAGGGAATTATTGTAATGGAACAATGTCACGTAGAGGTTATAATAACATGAAACAAGGATTTCTCTTCAAGACTGGACTCAACCTTTCTGTCAAGCAATTGAAGAATAGATGGACACAGTGCAAGACTTTGTACTCGTTCTGGAATATGTTGCAAACTAGTACCGCTCTAGGGCGAAGACCTGATGGTGGTATCGTAGCATCAAAAGCATGGTGGAAAAGGGAGTTAAAGGTAAACGAATCACTGTTGTGAAACATGTCTGCTCTATGTCTATATTGTTGTAATGTAACTGATCACTTGTTTGTGGTTTTCAGGGAAAAAGTGAATGCAAGAAGTTCATGCATTTTGTGCCTACATATGTTGGACAGCTTACAGAGATGTTCAGAGGGGTTATAGTGGATGAACAAGCTTCTGTCATCCCAGGTTCTACAACTCAAGGCAGGGGAGATCAGGAGGGAGGCTTGGGTGATGAGGAGGGTGAATAACAAGAGAAAGAGGAGTTCATAGCAAGTCCTTTGAGCAGTAGCAGTTGCAAAAGAACAAGCAGCACTACAGACGCAGCCACAAGCCCAAATAAGAAGAGCAAGAACCCAATGGTCAAGATGTTCCAGGGGCTTCTAGTTGAGTTGCAAGTTTCTAAGGCTAAGGAAGAACAAGCACTAGCCAAAATGGCAAAGCAGAGGGAAGAAGAGTTGGAAAAGAGGCATCAATTGAGGCAGAAGGAGTTGGAAAAGAGGCACCAATTGAGGGATATGGAGAAACAAAAGGACTTGGAAAAGAGGCACCAATTGAGGGAGATGGAGAAACAAAAGGATTTAGAAAAGATGCACCAATTGAGGGAGATGGAGAAACAAAAGGAGTTGGAAAAGAAGCAGAAGGATACGAATGACATAAAGAGATGTTTGTCATTGGTAAAGGAGGCTAGAGCAGGAGTCACTTCTGATGAATTTGGCATGGCTACTAGACTCTTTCAGCATGAGTACTACAGAGATGTCTTCAACATGATTGACAATAATGAGGAGAAACTGATTTGGTTGAGGAAGACATGGAATGACTATAATAGCTATTGATGAATGTTAAGAATTTTAGTTGTCATCTTATGTTAAGAATTATATTAAGCCCTTTTCTTATGATTGAATTGTGTTTTCTTATTTGAACTGGTAATGTATTGATGTGTGTAATGATAAGACTATATTATTTTATTGCTGTTGTTTGTGAAATGTGGATTTGGTATTGATTTGAAAAGTTGTGGAATTGTGTTTTCCTAATTTTATTACTGATTTATTACTTGTTTATGTGGATTTGGTAATGATTTGTTCCTGTTGCTAATTGTAGGAAGAAGATGAGTCCGAGGATGATCAATGGGACGAAGAGGACGATGATAGAGATAAATATGATCGAAGAGTAAAAGCCTACATATTGGAGTGTAGGAAGAAGAAGAGAAAAATCATAACTATTGCTGCTGCCATATTGGGTATGTACCACTTTGAAACTGATATGAATAAAGCAGAGTATAGAGTAGCAACATAAAGTGGATTTGAATGGGTCATGAGACACTAGGAAATAGCACATCTGCTTCAATATGTTTAGTTAGAGTCAAGATTTGTTTCTGAGGCTGCATAGTTTGCTAGTTGAATCATATGGATTGAAGTCAACTAAGAGGATGTCATCTATGGAGGCTTTAGGGCTGTTTTTATGAATATGTGGTGCACCTCAATCTCTTAGACAAGCTGAAGACCGTTTCACAAGATCACTAGAGACAATATGTAGAAAGTTTGATAAAGTACTAGAGAGTGTGAACAAGCTAGTAGTTGACATGATTGAGCCAAAGGACCCTGAGTTTAGGAATGTGCATCCTAGGTTGCAATGCCCTCGGTTCACACCCTTCCTTGACAATTGCATTAGAGCAATAGATGGTACTCATATTCCTGTAGTAGTGCCAACTACCAAGGTAGTACAACATACGGGAAGGTATGGATATACGAGTCAGAATGTCATGGCCATATGTAACTTTGATATGAGGTTTACTTTTGTGGTGGTGGGATGGCCTAGGTCAATTCATGATATGAGGGTGTTCAAAGATACAACTGACAAGTTTGGAGATAAGTTTCCGCATCCACTTGAAGGTAATGACAACTTCTTGTATGCATTTTCTCATTATTACAACACTTGGCATGTGACTTACATAATCCATGTATTATGAATGTGTAGACAAGTTCTACCTTGTTAACTCGGGTTACCCAAATCGACTGGGATATTTTGCACCGTACAAAGGAACCAAGTACCACCTGTCGGAGTTTAGACAAGGGCTAATGCCAAGAGGTAAAAAAGAACTGTTTAATTACACATATTCTTCACTTCGTAATGTCATTGAGCGGTCATTTGGAGTTCTAAAGATGAAGTGGAGGATATTGCTTGACCTACCTAGCTGTTGGGGTAAATATTAACGACCTCCTTATGCTCCTTAAATAACAATCATAAAGGCCCGAGCCCACCTGCGGCGACGGTGACCTCCGTCGACTCGGCGTAGACAGGGAGTATTCCACTTCGCCTCACCCGACCCATGGTCCCGGGGTCGGACACTCCCGACCCCTCGCCGCAAGACTTCGCCTCGCCCAACCCACAGTCCTAGGGTCGGATACGCCCGACCCCTCGCCGTAAGGCTCCGCCTTGCCCGACCCCGAGCGTAGGGGGTCTGACTCATCCGGGCCCACAACACAAGGATCCGCCTTGGGCGCTAACCAGCGGACGAGGGTACAAATCTCGTGGGCCCCTACCAACCTCGTCATTAATGCGATGCAGCTCTGGCGCGCAGAAAGACGCCCGCACTCCTCGACGTGACTCGCCACAGTACTCGAGCGGTACACTGTAGCCACGACCACACAGGCTACAGCGACGCCATCCTAGTCCGCAGTCTTCCCTGTTCGCCATAGGGCATTCATTACCTGCGCCACCCGGCACAGGAGGGAGCGCCGCCCAGTTCTGCGCTCGGTTTGGCGGCAGAAACACGACGGCCGCGCCTCCCGGTCAGCACGCAGGACTACAGAGGTCGGTCATCCCCCTCGACGTGCACAGTTGCGGCGGCCGGACATCATCATCATGTTTGGCCATAGCGGTCGGACGACAAGCGCATCATGCACGCACGGCAACGACGGGTGACGAGAGGATCATCGACAGGATCCAACGACAGCCGCCCCCCTCCGGCGGCCACGCTGACGGAGACGGAGACCAGAAGGGAAGGTGGCGACCCTGGGGACTCAGTCCTTCCACCTGCGCTCTACTTTACCTGACACGCTTATCACTTTTACTTCTCCTTACGCATGGCTCATCTGTAACTCCTGTGTCCTCCTTGCACTATAAAAGGAGGACCAGGGGGCCCAAGACAGGGACGACAAAAAAAGCCAACCAAACTCACACCCTCTCCTCACGAGCATCAGTGCACACCCAAGAGAGTTAGGACCAGCTCCCTCTCTCGCCTGTTTGTAACCCCTACTACAGACCCTGTGTGAGTAACACGAGCAGCTCCCCATACTGGACGTAGGGCTATTCCTGCCCGAACCAGTCTAACCCCGTGTCCTCTCATGCAACCATCCGAGCCTTACGCGCATAAAATAAATTTACTTGTCGTAGTCTTGATCCGCCATTCTTGATAACGACACTAGCTATCCAATGCAAAAGCAAAGCTATATAATTATTGCGTGGATGACACTACACAATTTCATTAGAGATAGTTTTTTGGGGATGCGGACTATGATTTGGTTAATCATGATGAGAACTATGTTCCATTCTCCGAAGGATTATCTTCTGATGGCAATGTGTCAAATACATGTCATGGAGATAAAGATCAAAACATGAATGAATTCCATGATTGGATAGCCGATAGTTTGTTTAGTAGATCATATATGTGAACTTATTAATGGTGATGTTATTGTTGCTGAGTGGAACTGTTGTATGGACTATTTATGGATGTTTTTTTTAATTGTATGAGTGTATGAATGTGTATGAACATTTGTATGGATATTTTTTTACCAAATAGAATAAACATATGGCACAACAAATATTTTGGTGTTCCTTCTCAGCATGCAAAGAAGGTTTGGCACTTGGAGCTTTGGTGCCTGGAGCTTTGCAGGGTGTTGGCGCCACCAGAAATTGGCGCCAGGCAGTTGAACCAGGAGCAACTGGTGGGGAGAGCTTACAGGGGCAGTATGGTAATCTTGTCATAGCATTTATTATCTTTAGTCACTTTTAGTCACTTGAACCAAACACCCTTTAATACATGGACTAAAGTGAGACTAAAACCAAACAGGGCCTTAGACGGTCAAGTAAAAAAATGCACTCCAGCAGGCCCTCTACTTGACTCCCTATTTTGGTGAGGCCTCCAAATTTTCCCCTCCACCCTCCATTCCTGGGGGGTCTCCAGAGAGCCCTCTATCCATAGGGGCTATTGCTGGAGTTGAAAATATTTTTTACGGTCCTTAAAAAATAGAGAGAACCCCATTTGATCTTTAGGGGTTTAGTTTGCGGGCTATTGCTGGAGTTGCTCTAAAAATATCAAAATGAATAAAAATATAAATATATAAAATATTTAATCAGAAATAAATAAATTAACACATATAGTAATAATTTCTCTAGTAAATGAATAAGCTATGGTATTTAAAATTGATCTGATCAGCCATATCGGAATTAATATTTACATATCATTAATTATTTGTCATACTGATTACTTTAAAAAAATAAATGGCGTACACCATTAGTAATATTAAATTGATATAATTTATCATTAGTAATGATGGTTTTACTAGGTACTTTATCCATCGCGCATACAAGTATTGTTGAATATTCCTTTTTTAAAAATATGGATCTAGAAACAGATAGAGAAAATAATAAATCGGATTTAAATAATTCCATTTGAGCATCTACATTAAAATTAGATATGAATCCGAATATTCATATTGAAATTTTAGTAGATAGGATATATCCATATTCATCCCTAACTGTTCGAGACCATGCTCCCCAATTTGGGGTCAACCAATTATTCTTGGTAACGATTGTAAAGTACGTGCATTTAAATATTTAAAAATGACATCAAATAAAGTTTCATCAAACATTTAGATATTTCTAGTTTTACATGTATATGTTAAGGGTGGAATTGCCATCAAACATGTATAAGATAAAATTATCCATCCCTAAAATATATGAAGAGAATATACTGATTAACCAATAGAGAGCCGGAAACCTTCCGCCCAACCATATAAGAGGGAAAGGAGTACTCCTCGAAGGGAAAATATTAAATGGAAACCAACTAATCAAAGATGATAAATTCTAGATTATCTTCCATTGCAGCTCGAGGCGAGCCCATGTAACCCTTTAACATATATGGTGCTTAGTCTTAAAATACTATGATCTCAATTAGAGAAAAGGAGGCTCAGGAGGCGTGAATCAGTAGCTCAGCCCGGGGCGCAGCCCCGTTCTGGATCCGCCCCTGAGCTACACTGTCCCGCGACTGCTCTATCTTCCACCAGTCAACTCCTAGCTCGACGCGACTCCTTACCATGGCCCATGCCATCTCACTCATGAGCTCCGCTAGTGGCAATTGATGGTAATTTTCATGAAAAGCAAGAGCACATGCATCTTTTGGTTGGGCTGCAGCTTTTAAAAAAGCTGCTGTGAGTTGTGGGCTGTGGAAAAGCAGCTGTGAGAAAGCAGTTGTGGGAAAAGCAGAAGACCATTTGGTTAGAGCAGCTGTGAAACTGTAAGCTGTGTAAGAAATACCTATAATGCCTCTAAAGATCTGTGGGTGTGTTTATATGCAAATTGCTTGTAACAAAATAATGTGTTCATTAATTTGGGATAGTCTCGATAATAATATGATCAGGCTCTGCCATCAAGATATACCTGGACATAGTATAAAGTTAATTGAACTATTGAGTCATAAAATCCTTTATGCTCTCGAATTGTTAAATGTTTTGAGCAATACTTGAAGTTTTAAATCATTAGTATACAATTGCAACAAGAAAAATAAGCATCAACAGGATGCGGACAAGCAGCAACAGTTGCAGTTCACTTGCAATCCAGCAGTGTCCTGTATGTGATCATATCCTGCTTGCTCTTGCAATCCAACATATCCAGCAGCACCCGCCTCGATTCCTCGAACCTCCATTCCAATGCCAACGCTGACACAGCAAAATCCCTTCTCCCTCATCTCTGCAAAATATACCATGCCCTTGTCTGCCCAGCCCTTCTGAAACATGGCCTTGACAATGTAGCCATAGGTGAACCCGTTTGGCTCGCAGCCATACAGCGGCATTTCACGAAACACCTTGAGCGCGTCGTCCACCTCCACGCACCGCGCGTAGGCCTTGATGATGAGGTTGAGCAGGAAGGTGTCCGGGACAACGCCGGAGGCCTTCATCTGGCGGGAGAGGGACCTGACCATCGAGGGGCGACGGGCGGCGGCCAGGGGCGGCAGGGAGTGGCCGACGGCAGGCGGCGGGGTGCGGCGGTCGGTGGTGTGCCGCACAGTACAGAACGTAACAACCTGGAAGCTTAGACCATCATCTCCAGGCTCCAGCAATCTAGCTACAAGGATCTGAGCTCATGCTCGATATCCCGATTTTCCATATCTACAAGGATCACCACGTCGACCGCATAATCAGCACAGAAACCGTGCCTGCTGGCGCCGGCGCCGCCACCGGCGTCGTCTCGAAAGATGTCGTCATCGACGACGACTCCGGCATCTACGTCCGGCTCTACCTCCCGGACATGGCTGGAAGCCAACGAGGATGGTCTGAAAGCTCCGCGTGGTCGTCTTCTTCAACGGCGGCGGCTTCATCACCGAGTCAGCAGCCTCGGGCGCGTCTTCCTGGTCCCACAGCGCCATCATCGCCGGAGCCCGCGCCTGCGGCGGTGGTGTGACGATCGGGCTCGTCGGCTTCTCTCAAGCGCGATAGAAAACGATGAAGGAAAAGGAAAACGAACTGGTAAATTCACCACCAGTGGCAGGTGATTAATTTTTTGCCCCCAAAATACTTGGAAAGTAGGGGAGAAGATACTTTTGATTTTGTACTGGAGCAAAAGCAGCTTTTGGGCAAAAGTACTCGTGACTTTTAGATCCTTTGGTTAGCTTTTGGCTTTTATAAAAGTAAAAGTAGGTTAAAAAGTCCAACCAAATACACCTATAAGCAACTTTTGGCTTATGGTCTCTAGTTCATTTTGTCGATGAGCTTTTGCTAGATTTGTGCGCTTTGGATAACAGCTCACGTTTATTGGGCACTACCTTCAAAAACGGCTCATGCAGATGAACTGAACAAGCTGATACTTGTCGAGCTGGTGAATAACCAAAGCCTCGTCCATTATGAGTTTACCAATGATTTTGTGTTTGTCGAGGATCGATAATTTCATCAATCCTTTGCATTTTCCAAACAAAAATCTTTCAACCGATGAGAACCTAATAATAGTGTATTATTCATCACAACTGATCATTACATTACAGGGAAGGCGTAAACCATGCCGGCAGCGGCCAGCGGTGGTGTCGTTCGAGCCCCTCGACCCTCATCACCGTGCACGAACTGGCCTGGGACGGGTTGGTCACCAGAAGCCCAAGTAGCACCGGTCTTAGTAGGAGATTCCAGTTTCAAACCCCTCCAGAAACCGGAGTTCGGGGGATTTTTCATGGTTTTTTCTGGATTGTTGCAGCCTCAACACGTGCTGAGAACTGGTATCCGAAACTATCTCTTCAAGGTAGGTACGTGAGTGTGAGCATAGAATGTAGACCTTAACTTGCGCATAAGGGTATGTATGGTGTGTGTGAAGTGTGTCTATGTGTAAGTTCAAGTACTACAACTTGTACTTTCGTAAGTGTGCCTATCTAAAAAAGACCCTCTCCACCGTGCTGTCCTTGAGCACATACACGCCGAGGTCCCGCAGCTCGTCGTTGCAGCCGTCAATAATGGATGAACGGTATGATGCCTCATACCTCTCCACGTTCAGGCGCTCGGAGGTCTGCCTGAGCTCGCCCTCCGTGTAGTAGACGCAGTCGGCCCTGATCCTCAGGCGCTCCCTTGCCGGCATGCAGAGCGAGGTGTTCACGCTGATGAACAGCGCTAGGTCGCCGATGTCCTTGGTCTCCTCCCACCGCTCATGTGCCACGTCGACGACTTGCACCTTGAAGGAGACCTGCATGATCTTGTCCGTCTGGTACTGGTAGCCATCGTGCTCCTCGTCCTCCTTAGAATACTTCAGCACAGCCAGCAGCCGTCCGTCTGGCGCCACCGCAATGCACTTGCAGGAGAGGTGGACGCCCTCGCCACCCGACAGCCTTGGTTCGACCGGCACGCTCACGAACTCGTCGGTTTTGGCATGGCGGTCCCACACCTCGACGGCACCGGAACAGGTTATGGAGTAGAACCGGCCCTCATGGTGCTGCGCGTCCTCAACATCGTCGAGGGCCCGAGAGGGGGTTGCCAGCCTCCACGCAGGGTCTGTTAGACCTTCCGCACGCACACGCACCCAAACACTCAAGAACAAAAGCAACGGGAGGAAGAAGATGAACAGTAGCACAAACTCACTGCTGATGGCGACAGACGCTTGCAGCGCACACACGCTGGAGTTTTTCTTGCTGTATTTACAAACAAGCAGTACAGGAGGTTTTATAGCTGGGCTGACACCGGTAGCACGAACTCCATGCTGCCCCCCACTCTACCGCTCAATCGCATGCTCCAGCCACGCGCACGATGCGCACCAACGAGCATGACGCGGCTGCCTCCAACAAATCGCAACAGCCCCTACGGCATGCAGCTCCTCCACGCTACATATGCGGCAAGCTGCAGACCGACTCAAACGTACGCATGTCCCACAACTTGGATCGCCACACTATCAGCACACGACGCACTCACGCCACCAGCTAGCACACACACACACGCTGCTGGGTTTATTCCCAACAATCTCCCCCTAAAACCAGCGGTGCTGTCCTCACTCACAGGAGCGTTGGTTCCTCGTCGGTGCTAGCGAGTAGGGCCTCCACCTTCTTTGGCTTGCGGCAGTCCCGAGAAAAATGGCCACGGACACCGCAATTGAAGCACCTCCCAATTGATGACTTGGGTTTCTACCGAGCCTGCCACTCGGTCGCTATGAGCAGGAGCTGGTCATCGTGCCATTTGCCGCCAGCATGTGTGCGCCCCCGG
Organism: Setaria italica; assembly: GCF_000263155.2. Lineage (NCBI taxonomy): Eukaryota > Viridiplantae > Streptophyta > Magnoliopsida > Poales > Poaceae > Setaria > Setaria italica. The sequence continues at coordinate 3,672,476 of NC_028456.1, read as the reverse complement.
GAATGCTCGTCGAATGCCTTCAGCCTCCTAAGCACCTCCTCAAACGCCATCATCTCGACGTCACAGAATTGTTCGATCCCGGCCACTGCATGATACAGCCAATCAGGGACGGTGTTGAGGAGCTTCTTCACCATGGCAGCATCGTCGAGCGTTGAGCCAAGGCTGGCATACCTCGCCGCCATGCCACTGATCTTGCCGGCATAGTCATCCAGTAGCTCCCCCTCTGTCATGTGTAGCTTGTCGAACTCGCCCTTGAGAGTTGCAAGGCGAGCCACCTTGACGCGAACGGTGCCGACAAACCTCATCTCGAGGCTGTCACATACCTCCTTCGCTGTCGTATTTGTCGAGATTTTCATGAGGATGTCCTTTGACAAAGCTTGGAGAAGCTGCACCCTCGCCGTATGAAAGCATCTTGGCCCCTAACTTATGTTTTGATAATTAATGACGACCTTTGTGGACTAACATTTTCATTAAGAATATGAGTATAGATTAGTCCCAGAATTAAGTTTAGCTTCAAAGGATGCTATGGTGATAGCTTGGATGGTTTATACCTTGGAAAGCTCAAGGCAAAGGTATATGGTAGGGTTTTCTATTTTACCGGTCAAAAGGTTCTTAGCGGATGTAAATTGACCGGATTAATAGGCTAGATAGTCGTACTATTAAGAGGGGTCAATTTCATTTGCTTGACGATTCTATAGTGCCACTTTGCTCAAATAATTGCATTGCTTGCATATGGACTAACATAGTTTGAGAAAGTGAAAAAGTTAAGAAGAAAAAGGTAATCTAGAAGAGTGCTGACTGCTTAAAGGCGGACGGTCCATGCCTTAGAGGCGGACGGTCATGCTAACTTAGATAGAGACATGTTTTCGGGCTTAGGGGTATTTGTTTAGAGGCGGACTATCCACAGGTGTTTGAGCAGATTGTCCGCAGTTTAGAAGCTCGAACTGATCGCGCTGAAATGTATACCGTGGACGTGCTGCAGCTCGAACTGACCTCTGTAACGGGACAGTCTAACACGCATTAAATGCTGAAGTAACCGTTGGACTTGAACGGCAGACAGTCCGGTCCCTATGAGGTGGACGGTCCGCCAGTCCCCAATTTTCACGAGTTTGTAACCCAACGGCTAGTTTTGGAAAAAGGGGCTATATATACTTCACCCCCGGGCACGGGTAAGCTCTCTTGGCACTTTGGAAAGCTTTGTTGACATTCTAGAGCCTTTTTCCACCTCTCATTCACTCACTTTGCTGAGAGATTGCACTCTTGTGAGATTGAGAACCTCCTAGTGCATTGCATCAAGAGTTTGAGCTTTGTGGCACTAGGGAGTCTTCAAGCAAGCGTCAATTGGCTTGTCACTCTTGGAGGTTGCCGCCTCCTAGATGACTCGGAGGTTGTGGAGCTGTTGAGCCCTTCAAGGAAGATTGTGAAGGAGCCCCAGCTATTCTTGTGAGGGGTTTGTGCTCACCTCGCCGGAGCGGTGAAGAGCAACATTAGTGGAATCGAGGTTTGGAGAGATTTTTTGATTAAAGCTGGCTCAAACATCAAGTAGTGTCTTGATAGAGGAGCGTTTGAAGCATTGAATCCACCTCAACGTGGATTAGGGGTGACCGGCAAGTTATCGACACCACGGGAAAAATTCATCTCTTGTGTTCGGTCTTCTCTTTGCTCAATTTCATTATTGCAATTTACCTTGAGCAAGTACATTCCTAGAGATTGAATTGAACCTTGTCACCTAGAGATTGAATTGAACCTTTCACCCTAGGTTGCAAACCCTCAGCTAGTTATAGAGTAGCTAGAAATAGTTTTCCTCTTGTATTACTAATTAAATTTATTTAGTGTTGTGATTTTAGTTGAAACCGCCTATTCACCCCTCCTCTAGTCGGTATCCTAGATCCTACAAGTGGTATCAGAGCTTTGGTTTCTATATTTCAAGAATTTAACCATCCCGAACTAGGATAAATGGCTAATGACAATAATGTTCATATGGGGAAACCACCATTTTTTGATGGGAACAACTATGATTATTGGAAGATAAGAATGATGGTTCATTTTTAAGCTATGGGCAAGAAGATATGGGGAATTTTAAATGAGGGATTTGCCATTCTTGATGAGAAAATAAGAGTGAAACCGATGAAGCAAATAAGCTACTCAATGATCAAGCCATGAATGTGCTATATGGTGCTCTTGATATTACTGAGTTCAATCGAGTTAAAAATCTCACAACCGCATTTGAGATTTGAAACAAGCTTATGGAGATGCATGAGGGAACATCTACCATGAAGGAATCTAAACTATATGTATACAAAGGCAAGTTTAGTGAATTTTCAATGAAGAAGGATGAAGATAGCTCCTCTATGTTCAACTGGTTGAATGATATAGTGAACGAGCTCAAGGGTCTTGGCTTCAATGTTACCGATGAAGATTTCTTTCACAAATTCCTTAGGTGTCTTCCGGCAAAATATGATACTATTGTGACATTGCTAGTAAGATCAAACTTGAAGACTATGACACCTACACAAGTGCTAGGAGAAGTGCTCACTCATGATATCTTCAAGCAATCACAAATAGAAGCACATGGTCTAGCAAATGAAGAATAAAAGAAAAGTATTGCTCTCAAGGCTCAATCTTCAAAGGAGAAGAACAATGATGAGAGTGACAATGATGATGATTCCGATCAAGAAATGGCTCTTTTTGTAAGAAGGCTCAAAAGAATCATAAAGAACAAGGACTTCAAGAAGGGCAAATCATCAAAGAAAAATCCTTTTGAAGATAAGAAATGCTTTGAGTGTGGTGAGTTTGGACACATTGCAGCAAATTGCCCAAACAAGAAGAATAAGAGCAAGAAAAGTGATGATAAGAAGAAAAGGAAATTCTATAAGACGAAGAAGAATGGCCAAGCCTACTATGTTGAGTGGGATTCCAATGCTAGCTCCAATTCGGATGATGATGATGATGATGATGAGAAGCCCTCAAAGGGAATTGCCGGCATCGCCATCAAGGAAGCTCCATCACTCTTCTCTCCACCTTTTTGTATTATGGCAAAAGGCAAAGCAAAGGTATCACTAGATGATAATGATGATGATAGTGAACTTACTTATGATGATCTTGTGAACATGCTCAACGAAATCGATGACTACATGTGCAAAGAAAAAGAAAAATTTAAGGACTTGAAGTTGAAATACCAATCACTTCAAGGATCCTATGAGGAGCTAAAGATTTCTCAAGAGAATCTAAAAGAAACTCATGAGAAGTTTGAGGAAACTAAAAATTCTCTTCTTGCGCATGAAGCCAAAGGAAAAATGAGCATGGATGTTGATTGTGATATGCTTAATGATAAATCTTGCATGCTTAGTTCATACAATACTCATTGTAGCTCAAGTGATATATATTGCATGAGTGATGGCTTTCCATATGATTCTTCTCTTATCATGAAAATTGAGAAGTTAAAGAAAGAAGTGGATTGTTTGGTCAAAGACTTGGAAAAATATTATGATAGTAGAGCTCAATTCAAGCATATATGGTCAAGCCAAAAATTCACCTTGAATCATGAAGGTCTTGGCTACATTCCTAAGAAAGGGAAGAAAGTTTTTATTCCTAAGAAGACCACTTTTGTTAAGAATGCAGGCAAGTATTGTGAAAAATGCAAAAGTGTTGGTCATGATGTAAATGAGTGTACAAAGAAGCAAGCCGTATCTCTTGATTCTAGTTATGTTCTTAAGAAAAATGCAAATGAAAATATTGTTGCAAAAATATATTGGGTTACCTACATTTGGTGCTAAAAAGAACGCCATTTGAGTGCCAAAGGTCTTGGTTACAACATCCAAGGACCCAAAAAAGTTTGGGTACCTAAAAGAGCTTAATTTTCTTTTGTAGATGGATTACAAGGCCGGAGGAAAACATTGGGTGGTTGATAGTGGTTGTTCTCAATATATGACCGGTGAAGTAAAAATATTTTCCTCTATTGATGATGAAGCACCCAGAAATGATAACATTACTTTTGGTGATAATGGCAAGGGTGAAGTGAAAGGATTGGGTAAAACTACTATCTCCAATGATCATTCTCTCTCCAATGTGTTATTGGTTAATTCACTTAAGTTCAATTTGTTATCGGTTGCTCAATTTTGTGATCTTGGTTACAAATGCACTTTCACTAGCGATGGTTTTGAGGTTACTAGTAGAGATGAAAAACTTTGCATATTCAAGGGTTTTAGGCATGAAAGTTTGTATCTTGTGGATTTCTCTTCTAGCCATGCCAAGTTGAGAACTTGCTTATTCTCCAAATCATCTATGAGTTGGTTATGGCATAGAAGGTTAGCTCATGTTGGAATGAAACAATTAAATCGGTTGTTAAAACATGATCTAGTTGTTGGCTTGAAAGATGTGAAATTTGAGAAGAATAAATTGTGTAGTGCTTGTCAAGCCGGAAAATAAGTGGCTAACTCTCATCCATCTAAAAGTATTATGTCAACCACAAGACCTTTGGAATTATTGAACATGGATTTGTTTGGTCCAACTACATATAGAAGCATTGGTGGAAATTGTTATTGTCTTGTTATTGTTGATGATTATTCAAGATATACATGGGTATTCTTTCTTTACGACAAGGCCGATACTTATGATATTTTTAAGAAGTTTGTGGCAGGAGCCAAAAATGAGTTTGATCCTAAATTGAAGAAAGTAAAAAGTAACAATGGTAGTGAGTTCAACAACACAAGAGTTGAGGAAGTTTGTGATGAGAGGGGCATCAAACATGAATTCTCAACTAAGTATACACCGGAATAAAATGGTCTAGTTGAGAGGAAAAATAGAAATTTATTGACATGGCAAGATCAATGCTCTCGGAATATAATGTTTCGGATTCATTTTAGGACAAAGCAATCAACATCACTTGTCATGCATCAAATAGGCTGTATTGTCATAGATTCTTCAACAAGACACCTTATGAGCTTCTTATTGAAAGGAAACCAAATATTTCTTATTTTCGGGTTTTTGGTTGCAAATGCTACATTCTAAGAAAAGGTACCCGGCTATCCAAGTTCCAAAGTAAGTGTGATGAAGGATTTCTTCTCGGATATTCATCTTGTAGTAAGGCTTATAGAGTATACAACAAGTCTAAAGGTTTTGTTGAGGAAGCCTATGATGTTGAATTTGATGAAACAAATGGCTCTCAAGATGAGAAAGAAAACTTAGATGATGTGAGAAATGAAAGCTTGAGCAAGGCAATAAAGACTGTCTATTGGGGACATTAAGCCTCGAGAAGAGGATGAGGATGATGGTCCACCAATTTCCATTAGAGTGAACCCATCTACATCTACTATAAAAGATCAAGATCAACAAATTGATGAAACAAGAAATGATGATATTCCTCAAGATAATGAGCAATTGGCCTCCTCCACTCCTCTTTCTACATCAACACAAGAGCCGGTTGTTCAACAAAGAATTCATCATCATGTTGCCAAAGATCACCCCATTGACCAAATTATAGGTGACATTAGTATGGGTGTTCAAATTCGATCTCATGTTGCTTCTTTTTGTCAACATTATTCTTTTGTATCCTCTCTTGAACCTAACCGTGTAAATGAAGCACTCCAAGATCCAGATTGGGTGAATGCTATGCATCAAGAATTAAATAATTTCACCCGAAATGAAGTTTGGGAATTGGTTGAGAGGTCCAAGAATTATAATATTATTGGTACAAAATGGGTCTTTCGCAAAAGCAAAATGAAGATGGTATTGTTGTGAGAAACAAAGCAAGATTAGTAGTTCAAGGCTACCCTCAAGTTGAAGTTTGGATTTTGGTGAAACTTTTGCTCCCATTGCTAGACTAGAAGCTATAAGAATTTTGTTAGCCTATGTATGCACACACAATATAAAACTATACCAAATGGATGTTAAAAGTGTTTTCTTGAATGGTAAAATTAGTGAACTAGTGTATGTTGAGCAACCTCCTGGTTTTGAGGATCCTAAGAAGCCAAATCATGTGTGTAAGCTCTCTGAAGCTTTCTATGGTCTAAAGCAAGCTCCCCGTGCTTGGTATGAGAGGCTTAGAGACTTTCTCATTTCCAGGGGCTTCAAAATTGTGAAGGTTGACACTACATTGTTCACTAAGAAAGTTGGCAAGGATATTTTTGTTTGTCAAATTTATGTTGATGATATCATTTTTGGCTCTACTAATGAATGTTTTTGTGAGGAGTTTGGTGAGATGATGTCTAGGGAATTTGAAATGTCTATGATCGGTGAATTGAGTTTCTTTCTTGGTCTTCAAATCAAGCAATTAAGGGAAGGCACATTTGTTTGCCAATCTAAATATGTGAAGAATTTATTGAAGAAATTTGGTATGAAAGATGCAAAACCAATCAAGACACCTATGACCACAAATGGATATCTTAATCTTGATGAGGGAGGTAAACCGATAGACCTAAAACTTTATAGATCCATGATAGGTAGTTTACTTTATCTTACCGCATCTAGGCCCGATATCATGTTTAGTGTGTGCATGTGTGCAAGATTTCAAGCCTCACCTAAAGAATGTCATTTGACCGCCGTTAAGCGTATTATGAGATATCTAAGGTATTCTCCAAATATTGGTCTTTGGTATCCAAATGGTGCTCAATTTGAATTGGTTAGATATTCTGATTCGGATTATGCCGGTTGTAAGGTTGATAGAAAAAGTACTTCCGGTGGTTGCCAACTTCTTGGTCGTTCTCTTGTTTCATGGTCTTCAAAGAAGCAAAATTCCGTGGCTCTTTCTATCGCCGAAGCGGAATATATCTCGGTGGGGAGTTGTTGTGCTCAATTGTTATGGATGAAACAAACTCTTCTTGCTTTTTGATTGGATTTCAAGGAAATTCCTCTCTTATTTCCCCAGGTTCATGCTTCTTCTTCATGAATGCCTAATTGGCATTAAGTGAATAGAAAATACATGTTAGATAATTGATATCTGCTTGGTAGAACATGCTCTGCGTCTGACTTTGAATATGGCACCTCATTGTCAAATAACATGTTCTGTATCTTGTAGCCAAAATAATCCCACCATTGGATTGGCATCTTGTGATCTTGATTGATAATTTTCAAGGTTGCACAGGGTAGATGGTTTCCACCAGATACATTCAATTCCCTTATTTCTATATCGGTACATATGATGAAAATTGATGTCCATACAATACTGTTCTTTTGGTACTTGATGACTTTTCTTCATTTTGAGAAGTTCACAGTACTGGTGCAAATAAATGTTTTATCATCCGTAGCAACGTATGGGCATGATCCTATTTTATGTAAAGATAACAGCATAAGTGGCGTCAAAACTTTGTTACCGGGTTTTTGATGTGCACCCTTTTTCTTGATCTATGTTGGATGTTCCAAAGAAAACCACGGCGCCGCCGTCCGTGACAATAAGAGGAGAGCAGGCCAAGCAAACGCACGCCGCCGCCTGCCGTGGCGCGACCTCCTCGAGCCGGAATCGATGGCCAACACCCGCAGCCACAGCGGCAACATCCTCGACCGCCTGCCACCGGAGCTCCTGGCCGAGATCCATGGCCGCCTCGGCTTGGTCGACTGCTTCTCCTTCCTCGTGGCCTGCGGTGCGTCGTCGCGGCGGCACCTACTGCTCCTCAAACCGGAGCCGCCGTGCCTCCTCCTCCCCGGATCGACTCCAGGAATGTCGACGCTCTTCTCCCTCTCCGACCGGGGTGACGCCACCGCCCCCGCGGCGCCCGCCCCGGATCCGTCAACCGTCGTGCTGGGCTCCTCGGCCGGGTGGCTCGTCACGGCCGGCGCCCGGGAGCAGCTGATGATGACCAACCCGGTCACCGGTGACCAGGTGGATCTTCCGGCCATCACCACGATCCCTTTCATTCGGAGGAAAGAATCGACCCACTCGTTCCTCGTCGACGTGGAGCCCTTCCTGCAGATGCGTCGTTTCTCCGGCGGCTCGCCATTAATCCGGCCAAAGGCTACGGCGTCGTCGTTGCCGGCCGAGCAGTTTCGCAGCTCGTTCTACCACAAGGTCGTCCTCTCCGGCTCCCCTCGATCCGGCGAGGGCTACGTTGCCATGCTCATCTTGAACCGGCAATACGGTGGTGCTCCGGCCTTCGCCACGGCGGAGCACAGCGCATGGAGGTTGGCCCCGTTCCACGACACGGTCGAGGACGCGATCTACCACGGGGGCCGGTTCTACTCCGTCACCTACTCCAGTGTGGTGGAGTCGTGGCACCGCCATGGCGACACCGGCGAGTTCACCAGCAAGACAGTTGCGCCGAGGCTGGCTTGCCAGGACCAGTATCACTACTACAAGCGCCACCGCAAGTACCTGGCGGCGGCACCGGACGGGAGGCTGATGGCCGTGCACAAGCACCAGAGGTCCTGCGTCTTCACGGTGCAGGCGCTCGATGAGGAGCGTGGGCAGTGGAAGGAGACCAAGGACATCGGCGACGCGGCGTTGTTTGTCGGCGTGAACAGCTCGATGTGCGTGCCGGCGGGGGAGCATCATCCGGGGATCGTCAGGGCCGGGTGCGTCTACTTCACCAATGACCAGCTCGATCAGGCGTACCTGGATTGGAACTTGTTGCGGCGCTACGGCTCCGCCAACAGTGGCTATGGCGTGGAGCTGAGGGACCGGGACGTCGGTGTGCTCAGCCTCAAGGATGGTAAGGTGGAGAAGCTGGTCGATGGGCTAGGGCGGCGGCACCTGTTCTGGCCGCTGCCGGCGTGGTTCACACCATCGATTTCATGACAGTTCCCGTTTTCACTTTTCCTTTGTGGTTTGGATTGGAAGAGTGCCAATAAACATGACCAATCGATGTCTAGCTTATGCAATATAGTTCCTTTGGTCAACTGCTCCAAACTTTTTGCCACCGTATAGGGAGGAAGAAAGCAACCGTGCAAAGCAATCCATATTGATACTTGCGAGTTGCAAGGAGGCAGATCTTACCATCAAACCATCACTCCACCAGTGAACTTCTATTTCCCGTCCGAGTAATAATGAAACTAGTAACATCAATAATGTTGCGTTGTTAAACTCTATAAATTTATATATTTCCCGTCCGTTCTATGAAACTAGTAACACAAAATATAGTATATCTGTTTGTATGTTTATCTTTAAAAATTCAGAGTCAAAGTTCCACAAGTCGAAAGTGACAAGTATTTTGAAACAGAGGTCCTAAGATTATTACTTTTTTCTTTTATATTTGGATTGTCAACTGAAAATTGATTGTTAGGTTTTTTTTTGAACGAATGGGCACGAGACAGTGCCTATTTCATTGATAGAGTAGATTATTACAGAAGTGTTTCAAATATGTCACTCTTACGCGATTACTCTCTAGATGAAAAAGTCGCTAAAGCTTTTGCCCCTGCTAAAATCCATGTGCCTGCTTCCTCCTTGATTTTGGCCAGCAATGAGGGTGCTGCCATCTCTTGATGGTTGAAAATTCGCCTATTCCGCTCCTTCCAGATTTCCCATATTATCAGCAGCACCATAGAGCATGTTCCCTTCCGAGTGGCTTCGGTCCTTGTAGTCATATTCATCCACCATTCCAGGGCATTGTCGGTTGGGGGCCATTCCGAGGGTTGTATGCTTGGTTGCGATGCCCAAGTGGCCACGAGGCTCCATATTCGCTTGGTGTATCTACACTGAGCCACTAGGTGGTGTGTTGTCTCTTGTTGTATACGGCACAAGGGGCATGCAGGGGAGTGAGGCCATCCTCGTCGCGCAAGTCGATCGGCTGTCCATACGCGGTTTTGGAGGATCAACCATGCGAAAAATTTGCATTTCGGGGGCACCCAGCAGTGCCATATTGTTTTGTAGTGCGGTGCATAAGTGGATCCCAGGAACTGCGCCTTGTATGCCGATGCTGCTGAGTATTTTCCGTTGGACGTGAATTTCCATCGAATTATGTCTTCCTGTTGTGTTTGCAGCCGCACCATTGTTGCTAGATGCCAGAGTGTTACAAATTCTTGGAGGTGTTGCGTTGTCAGTCCTTCATGAATGTTTATGTCCGCCACCCAGCTATTGTCATATAAGGCTTCTGCTAGTTTTTTATGCTTTCCCCTGGATAGCATATATATGTTGGGCGCAATGTCCTTTGGCCTAGTTCCTTGTCCCCAGGCTGAATGCCAGAAGCTTGTTTTGCGTCCATTACCCACTGTGATCGTTGTGCAAGCCGCGAACAAGCGTTGATCGGAGTCGTCACATGGTATCCCCGTTCCAATCCATGTTTTTCGCGGTGACTCCCACTCAGGCCAAATCCATCGCAGTCTCAACGCTCTAGCGAATTTGTGGAGGTTTAGCACTCCTAACCCGCCATTTTCTTTTGGTAAGCAGGATTTGATCCAATTAACCTTGCATTTGCCGCCTGTAAGCGTTTTGTCTCCGGCCCAGATGAATCGTTTCCTTATTTTGTCTAGTTCGTCTAATACTTCGTTTGGTGCTTTTATGACGGTTAGCAGGTATAATGGCTGCGCAGAAAGCACTGCTTTGGTGAGGCAAACCCATCCTGCTTGGGTGAGGTTGCGACTGTGCCATCCGGAGAGCTTCTGTGCTATTTTGTCCATTAGGGGCTGAAAGTCCAATTTCCTTAGGCGCCTTATCGCAAGTGGTAGCCCAAGGTACCTTAATGGGAAGCCTGTGCGAGCAATCGGCCACTCTGAGAGGATTTCTTCGAGGTCTACGTTATCGCAGCTGATGGGAGCCACAATTGTCTTTTGTAGGTTTGTTTTAAGCCCAGTTGCCTCCCCGAAAAGATTCAATAGCTTTGTTATGTTTGCGACGTCTGCTTGTGTCGGTTTTATGAATATGACCGCGTCATCAGCATACATGGAGATGCTGGTGCGTGGCGTACGCCCTCCGAGCTTTTTGAGTAGTCCCATTTCCGTCGCCTTGTGTATTAGTTGGTACAGCGGATCTATCGCAAGGATGAAGAGGAAGGGGAATAGCGGGTCTCCTTGTCGTAGTCCTCGCCCGTGTGCGATTGAATCAGATGGGATTCCATTTATCAGGACTTTGGAGGTTGATGTGGCCAGTAATGCAGTTATCCAGTCCCGCCACCGCGTGGGAAAGCCTCTGTGTTGCATTAGTTCGAGCAGGTAATCCCATCGGACAGAGTCAAAGGCCTTTGAGATGTCCAGCTTCATTAGCAGCGTCGGCATTCTGTGTCTCTGAAATCGTCGCGCCATATTACGAACGTACATGAAGTTGTCGTGTATGCTTCTTCCTTTTATGAAGGCGCTTTGGCTTGGTGATATCAATTTCTCCATATATGGCTAGAGTCTTGTTGCCAGAATTTTGCTAATGATCTTTGCAATGGTGTGTATGAGGCTTATCGGTCTGAAATCCTTGATGCTTTCGGCTCCTTCCTTTTTGGGTATTAGGACGATGTTGGCTGTGTTGACTAAATTGAGGTCGTTGCATCTAGCGTTGTAGAAAGCGTTTACAGCCGCTATGACATCACTTTTGATTATGTTCCAGCATGATTTGAAAAACAGACCAGTGAAGCCGTCCGGTCCCGGCGCTTTGTTTTTGGGCAAGTCAGTTATTGCGTGTAGTATTTCCTTGTCCGAAAAAGGGCTGTCGATTCCGGTTAAATCCACCTCTGGGAATTGTAACTTTTCCCAATTTAAATCTTTGGTGCGGGTGGTTGGTGTGGACATCACGCTGTCGAAGTGATTTTGGATTATCTGCTGCTTATCCATGTGAGTTACAGCCCAGCCGCTTTCTTTCTTTAGTCGTTGGATGAAGTTTTTTCTCTTTCTACCGTTGGCCTTCAGGTGGAAAAACCTTGTAGTAGCATCGCCCTCACGCAGATTGTTAGGTTGGTCATATCTTATGAGTGATTTTGCTTTTGATGATGTTTTATGCAATTTCGTGGAGTAGCTAGCTACTGTATGCTTGCTCGGTCCAAGCATCAAGCCTTTTAAACCATTATGGTGATTGGCTATTGTATAGTCTATAGGAACAGAATCACCGTCTTTGTCATGGCTTGACCTCATCGGATCCAGAGAGGAAAGAAAACCAAGAAACTTGTACTGTTAATTATTTTGTTGCCTTATTTATTTAATTAAGATATAATCTATTTGTTGTAGTTAGTTTTCTCTAGTGTTATTAGGGTATTATAATTGTATGATTTTTGAATTTCTTCTACTGTATATATTACCATGGTTTTTCAGCGAGAAAATGTACTCTTCAACATTTCCTTTATTTGCTTACTCGAATGTGACATTGTTTATTTCAAATGTTGGACATTAAGAAAGAAATAGTGATTCTAACCTTCAATTGACTGTAATTCGCACATGAACTAATCATCATTAGTTTTTGCGAAAGAGTACAGCTAGCATCAAAACGTAAAAAGGCTAACTCAAAGTGCTACTTATTAGGTTTCGTATAGTTTATCGAAGTACTGCATACAACTTCGTCTACATACACTTCGAAAAGACTTCAAAACGTGATATATATTAAAAATCGCACAAAAACATATATTTATTTATATAAGAGTTCCGTACGTGATCCGTTATTCGCGTGGCACACGTGTCGAGCAAGAAATGGTTTCCTCCGAGCAGAACCCTGCCGACTTTGATGGCTATATAATCTAACCAACCCGTGCCCTAGTCTCGGCCCTCGAAACAAACACACAGCAATGGCAAACTCGCGCCGCCGCCGTGACCAGAGGCAGAGGCAGAGGCACCGCGCCGCCGAAGCCGCCCGGCGCAACGAAATCGTCAAAACCGTCGTCCAACGCCTACCGGCGGAGCTGCACGCCGAGATCCACCGCCGCCTCGACTTCCTCCGGCGCCTGGCCTTCGCCTCGATCTGCGGCGCGTCGGGCCACATGCTGAGGCAGGAGGCGCCGTGGGTGGTTTTCCCTGGCCTGACCGAGGAGAAGGCCATCGTCGTGTCCATGGCCGAAGGGCCCACCGCTTCCATGCGCACCTCGGATCTCGCGTTGCTCCACCGCGTCGTCATCGGCTCCACGGACGGGTGGCTCGTCACCGCCGACAAGCGGGCGTGCCTGCGCATGGCGAACCCGGCCACCGGCGCGCAGGCCGCCCTGCCGGCCATCGACACCATCCCGTTCCTCCATGCGACCGGCGGCGGCAGTTGGTTCACCCTCGACCTCGAGCCCTTCCTGCAGGTCCGGTTCGGCGGCCCGCCCCCGCCGGAGGACAAAGACTGGGGGCCGTACACGCCGAGGTCGTCGACGCTCACGGCGGCGCAGATGCGCCAGAGTTTCTACCGCAAGGTCGTCCTCTCGGCGTCCCCACAGCCGGGCAGCTACGCCGCCATGCTCATCACGGACAGGCACGTCGGCGCCCCGGCCTTCGCGACGGCGGAGGACAAGGTCTGGAGGATGGCGCGCTCCCCCGCCGGCGTCGAGGACGCGATCCACCACGACGGCCGGTTCTACTCCGTCACTTACGCCGGCGACGTCGAGGCGTGGGAGCGCGACGCCGGGACAGGCGAGTTCACGAGCAAGGTGGTAGCGCCGCGGCTTGCCGGCGCCGACGACAAGCTCCTCCGCCGGAAGTACCTCGCCGTGTCGCCTGAAGGGAAGCTGATGGCCGTGTGCAAGCACGTGAAGCAGTCCAGCACGAGCTGGGGCAGTACGGCCACCAGAAGACCATCCTGCGCGTCTTCTTCACGGTGCATGTCCTGGACCAGCGCACGGGCGGTGGGAGACGGCGAACGTCGGCGACGCCGCTTCTCTTCGTCGGCGTGGACAGCTCGGTGTGCTAGTCGAATAGGGAACACCCGCGCGTCGCCGCCGGCTGCATCCACTTCACCAACGACGAGGTGGGGGACGCCTGCCTGCGCCACGCGCTGGGTAGCAACAACTACCAGCGCTCCCACGGCGAGCCCGACGACGCCGAGCTCAGGCACACTGCCGTGTACATCCTCAAGACCGGAAGGACGAAGAGGCTACTACAGCATATTCCGGGGGAAGGAGACAACCCGCGCTGGCCGCCGCCGGTGTGGTTCACACCTTCTTTCTTGTGACCACCGATCGTCTTCATATATTTAGGGTCAAGCAATTATTGCATTTAAATATTTAAAAGTGGCTTATCTTAGATGTTTCGAATTTTAGATACATATATATATGCATGCCAAGTGTGGAATTGCCATCAAACATGTACGAGACAAACATATCCTTCCCTACAAATCAAAGTAATCCATACTTGAGAGTTGCAAGGAGGCAGATCCTCTCTTCAAACCATCACTCCACCTGTGGACTTGGTATTGAAACTAGTAGCACTAATTTTGCGTTGTCAATCTCTATAAGTTTATATTTCCCACCGGAGGAAGTACTTTGAAATGTCTATTTTTTAGACATTCACTGTCAAATTTAGATCTACAAGTCCAAAGTAGCGAGTATTTTGAAACAGATCAGGCAGTATGATTGATTGTTTTATTTTCCTTTCCATTTCGACTGTCGACTGTAAGCTAACTGTCATTTTGGTCATACTAGTGATTTTTCTTTGATGCATGATGTTTTATGCAATTTCATGCTGTATGGCTAGCTAGTGTATATATGCTTCCTCGCATTTCATGTTTTAAACAAATTCTTAAAAGATATAAAAAGAGAGACTGCTGCAAGCCTTCAAGCATCAACCCTTTGGAAAGCAAGGACCCAATGCAGGTGCTTGGTCCAAGTTCAAAGGTGTAATGCAAAACCAGATATGGTGATCGACTGCCGTACCGGGTGGAAATGGTATAGTTGGCACTTGCAGATTGTGCGAGAATCACCATCTTTGCTATGGTTCGACCTCAATGGATTTAGAGAGGAAAGATGACTAAGAAGCTTGTACTGCTAGTATTTTTGTTACCTAATATTTATTAAATTAAAAAAGTAATACGGTTGTTGCAGTTAGTCCTCTCTAGTATTGTTAGGGTATATATGTATTTTATGATTTTTGAATTCCTTCTGCTGTATATATATTGCCATGGTTTTTCAGTGATATATATATATATATATATATATATATATATATATATATATATATATATATATATATATATATATATATATACTCTTCAACATTTTACTTTTGCGAACGTCACATTGTTTATTTCAAATTAAGAAAGAAAGAGTGATTCTAACCTTCAGTTGATTTTATTTCACACATTAACTACACTAGTACTAGTACAGCATTATCCTGTGCGTACGTCTAAAAACGTAAAAGACTAACTCAAAGTGATATTAGGTTTCGTACATAATATAGTTTATCAAAGCACTCCATACAACTTCGTTTATACATATTCAAAACGAGATATTAAAACTCGCATAAAAACATATTTATAGAAGGTTACGTAATAATCCAGAGAGAATCAGAGCAAGGTCTTCGAGTTGGATAATTGAACACAAGTTCAATTCAACTCAGATCACAAGTTGAATTCCGATCCGTTATTCGCGTGGCACACGTGTCGGGCAAGGAAAGGTCTTGCGAGCAGAACCCCTGCCGACTTCGATGGCCATATAACAAACAACCCGTGCCCTAGCCTCGGCCCTTGAAACAAACACAGCTATGGCAAGCTCGCGCCGCGGTCGCGATGAGAGGCAAGAGGCAAAGGCACCGCGCCGCCGAAGTCGCTCGGCGCGACGGCGTCGTCAAGGTTGTCATTGAACGCCTGCCGGGGGAGCTGCATGCCGAGATCCACCGCCGCCTCGACTTCCTCTAGTGCCTGGCCTTCTCTTCTGCCTGCGGCGTGACAGGCCACATGCTGAAGTCGCGTTAGTAGAGAACTGACCTTCCATCTGGCTCCTTTAGTCCCGGTTAACATTGGATCCGTGACTATGTGGCTTTAGTCCTAGGTCAAAAATGTGCCGCCGAAGGCCACCGCGTGGGGGGAGCTTTAGTCCTGTTTGTAAATACCAACCGGGACTAAAGCCCCCCTCCCCCCTTAGTCCCGGTTGTAATGGCTAGAAATATCGCATCGACAGCTTCCCCTTTTGTCCCGGTTGGAAATTCCAACGGGGACAAAAGACCACCCCTTTTGTCCAACTGGGACTAAACCTTTTGTCAACTGGGGTGGTCTTTTATCCCTGTTGGAATTTCCAACTTGGATAAAATCAACACAGCGAGAGCTCTTTTTTCTCCCCCAGCCCGAGCCACTCACTGGAGACATTTGGCCTCCTCTTTATGGCGAGCAAGCAACCTTAGGGGAGGTGCTGCCCGAATTTTTTTCCTCATTTCCATGAGGATTTCACTCATCCAAAAGTGTTGTAAAGGTTAGCTACTTCGTCCTTCTCTTCATTTAATGTTATTATGCTTTGTTTTATGCTTTAGAAAGGGAGAAAAATGAGTTTTTTTAGAATGAGGGAGAACGGACAGGATTTTTATTTATACATATTTTTTAGCTAGAATTTGATGAATAGCTTGCTTGTTATATATGATTCGTATTAGTTGAAAAAACTTGATCAATATTAGGTATGAGAAAAAATAGCGTAAATGTGTTTTTAATATTTAGTCATTGCAACAAAATGAAGGTAAATAAATTGTAGGTGTAAGAAAATAGAATTTGGTTATTGCTATAATTTTTTCATGTCACTGTAATTTAATTGTATTTCTTTGACCAATAATTTATTTATCTCATGTTTAAAGCAAGAACTAAATATTATTAACACACTTATTCTATTTTTTCCCCTACCTAATATTGATCAAGTTCTTAATGTAATATGAAACCCTATGTTCATTTTTCACGTAATACGATGCAGAAGGACCGGCAATGGATGTACCACCTCCGTTCCTCCAATCCTCAAGAATAGTGTCTGCACATGGTATAAATGTACTTTCACTATTCTCCGCACATAACTCAATCTTCTCTAAAATCTATGGAGAGTCAGCTCCGCTCCTCCGGTACCAGAAAATAATGGTAGAACAAAAGAGCTTCGAATCCACAAACTCGGGCTGAATATCATAAAAGAATCTTGAAACAGTATTCCAAACACCTTTTGGAGCCTAATTCTCATAATAGAAGTATGTTGGCCTAATATCCTCTTCAGGCAAAGTTCTATTCACTGACCTTGACCTAGCATCTTTTGGTTGGTTTTGGCTTGCCACCATGGGTCATGCTCAGTGAACAAATCTTTTGTCTGGATGGGCTATTGTGTGTGTGCCACCATACTTCTATTATGAGAATGTGGCACTTGCTCCAAAAGACGTTTGGACAATTATTTCAAAATTCCATTATGATATTCAGCCCGAGTATGTGGATTCGAAGATCTTCTGTTGTACCATTATTTTCTGGTACTGGATATGTGGAGGTGACTCTCGATAGACTTCGGAGAAGATTGAGTTAAGTGTAGAGATGGCTTGGAGGGAGAACATTCGGAGAAGAAGGCGTACGTGTGTGGGATGAGGATAAACAAGAGATCTTTGACCTACGAGCATTGTTGTTTGTAACCTCAATGATTGTCCTGCACTAAGTAACCTTTCACGACAGACAAACAAGGGATATTGGACCCCACTGTTTAGATGATACAGACAGCATATATTTGAAACACTGTACGAAAGTCGTGTATATAGGCTATCGTCGATTTCTTCCTGCTAACCACCCGTTAAGAAAGAAAGGGATGCATTTCAAAGGGGCGTCAGACCATCGTAAAAAACCTGCACACCATAATGGAAAGCATGTATTTGAGATGATAAAGGATGTAAGGGTAGTCTTTGGAAAGGGTCTTGGTAGTGAACCTATTCCGAACGACGATAACGGACGTGCACCCATATGGAAGAAGAAGTCAATATTTTGGGAGCTACCTTATTGCGAAATCCTAGAGGTCCGCAATGCAATAGACGTGATGCACTTGATGAAGAATCTTTGCGTGAATGTGCTAGGCTTCATGGGTTGTTATGGGAACTCAAAAGATACATTGGAAACACGACAGGACCTGAAATGTATGAAGCAATGAGATAACCTACATCCGGAAAAGAGAGATAACGGACAGCACTACTTACATCCTGCCAATTACACTCTCAACAAGGAAGAAAAGGATAGCATGTTTGAATGTATGAATAGTATCAAGGTTCCGTCTGGGTACTCCTCGAATACAAAGAGAATAATAAATATGAAAGAAAAAAAGTTTACAAATCTCAAGGCCCATGACTCCCACATGTTGATGACCCAATTGCTTCCGATTGCACTGAGGGGTATTCTACCAGAGAATGTATGATTGGCGCTCGTAAAGCTATACATGTTTCTCAATGCAATTTTGCAGAAGGCAATCGATCCAACCAAGCCAGTAAAGCTACAGAACGATGTGGTACAATATCCTGTTAGCTTTGAGTTGGCATTTCTACCATCCTTCTTCAATATTATGACGCACCTCTTGGTTCACCTTGTCAAAGAGATTACTATTCTAGGTCCAGTATTCCTACACAATATGTGACCTTTCGAGAGGTTCATGTCAATAAAAAAAACTATGTTGTTAATTGTGTCCGTCTAGAAGGAAGCATTGCCAAGGGATATGGAACAGAGGAGGTCATTGAGTTTTGTGTTGATTTTATTGACTCAATTAATTCGATTGGGGTTCCAACATCACGCCACGAGGGGAGGCTGCGGAGAACGGGCACCCTTGGAAGGAAATCAAGTTTGAGCAATGATATTGATTTGTTCCACAAAGCACACTTCACTGTTCTGCAACAATCATCCTTTATGGCTCTATATATCTAGGAACACAAGTAGATTCTATTTTTCCAATACCCGATGAAATCCGATGCTTGGATTATACGTCTTCACATGGATACTTTTCCCTCTTGGTTGTGTCAACACCTTATGGGTAACTACGCGATTCGCGAACAACTTGCTTGGTTAGCCAGGGGACCTTCTAGCACAATCGTGAAATTCCAAGGTTACGAGATAATTTATTATACATTTTACATGAGAGCCCAAGACCAGAAAAGTACCAACCAGAATAGTGGTGTCTGCATAGATGTCATAGATAGCAACAGGAGTAAGGACCCATATTATGGTTTCATAAAGGAGACCTCGGAACTTGAATACGGACTGTTGAACATCCCTCTATTTTGTTGCCAATGGGTGAAGCTAGCTGAAGGTGGAGTAACGAAAGATCAGTATGGAATGATAATAGTGGACCTAACCAAGACTGGATACAATGATGAACCATTCGTCCTTGCCAATGATGTGCATCAGGTTTTTTATGTGAAGGACATGTCTAGCAAACCCAAGAAAAATTCAGAAGAGCCATGGGAGCCAAAGCGCCACATAGTTCTTCCAGGTAAAAGAAAAATTGTAGGAGTCGAGGACAAAATAGACTAGTCAGATGATTATGACCAGTTTGATGGCATGCCTCTATTCACTGTCGAAGTTAACTCAAGCATCATGCTAGCCAAAGAAGAGGCTCTGTACTTACGCTGCGATCATGACCATGGAACTTTCATCAAGAAGAAGTTTTTTAACGTTACACTGTACTAAATGGTTCACCTTTATTTAATGCTCTATGGCCATCAGAACCTTTGAATTATATTGTAATGCTCTATGGTGAATTATATTGTAATGTTCTATGATTTCATGTTTATACATTAATTGTACTACTTGATACAATTTTTAATTTAATGTATCTATAATTTCATGTGTGTTTAAATTAGTTGAGGTGAAGATTTATTCGATCAATATAAACAATGTTAACCACATACGTCAATTGCATCTTTTGCACGTTAAAATTATTTAATTGAATAGTTTGTTAATGATAGTGATGCATTAAAATAATTATTTTAGAAACTTAAACAACTAGTATAGAATTAATGACTGATTCAAACTTATTTTAAATATACTTGCTAATTTATTATATTTTTGCATGTTCAAAATATGTATTTTTTTTATTTTTTCTTCAACAAAACAAGTGAAAATATATATAAATTGTATTTGCAAAACAGGTGGGAAATGAAAAATCCCACAAAAGGACCTTTAGTCCCAGTTGAAAAGTCCACCCAGGACTAAAGGCCCCCATGGTTGCAATTTGCAATCAGGACTAAAGGGTGCATTTTCAGCTCCATTGCGAAAATCACCTTTAGTCCCGGGCAGATTTTGCAACCGGGACTAATTCGAACTTTGCAACTGGGACTAATTCGGACTTTGCAACCAGAACTAATTAGTCGCAGTTGCAAAGTCCACCTAGGACTAATTAGTCCGGTTGCAAAGTCCACCTAGGACTAGGGGGTTTAAATACGCCCCCTCTTCTCCCTGGCTGCCTCGTTTCCAACACTTGCAAGATACGCTGCCGCTCCTTTGTCTCCGGCCTGTCCACCGCCCCGTCACCTACACCGTCGCCCCACCGCCGGCCGTCGCCCAGCCATCACGCCCGCCCCGGCTTCCGTCATCCGCCCGCGCTGTCACCCCGGTCGTCCCCACCGTCACCCACGCCATCCCGCCGTCCCCGCTGTCGCCCTGTCATCCCCACCATCCCTGCCGTCACCTCATCCTCCTCGGTTGCCCGCTGCCACCCTGTCGCCCCGACCATCATCTCCTACACCGTCCCCCGCCTCGCCGTCATCCCGCCGTCGCCCGCCATCCATCTCCCCGTTGGCCAGTACGCCCCCCTCCCCTCCCCCTCGCGCACCCGAACTGCTACCGCCGGGGCCCTTACTGACGCAAGGGCCTTGACTGTTACTATTTTAATTCTTTAGAAAATTCGTTTAATTTAGTACAAATTAGTAGAATTTAAGTATAAATTAGTATAATCTTTAGAATTAGTATGATTTAATATAAATTAGTATAATTTAGTATACATTAGTATAATTGTTCGTGTAAAATTCACATGTTTCTAAATTATAGATGTTAAATATTCAACATGGACTATTGAAGAAGGAAAGAGTAGCGGCAATATGTGAATGTCTCATTAGATTCCTAGTGGACGAGGTGGTAAATCCACAAGGAGAATTTTATTACGATGGACGAAATTTAGACGCTCCGAGCAACACTTCAACGGGAAGATTGTAGATATAGTTTGATTTGTATAATACACTAAGATTTGTATAGTGTGCTAAGAATTGTATATATATACTAAGAATTGTATATATAGTAATTGTATACGATTACTAGTTTGATTCATTTAAATACTAGTTTGATTTCATTATAAAAAAGTCTCAACTACTAAAGGTTACCTAAAAGGGTACGTACGTGACGCATGCAGGCGCCTGCATGGCGCGCGCTTGAAAGCAGGACTTTAGTCCCGGTTGCGCGCGCTTGAAAGTGGGCTCCCTTTAGTCTCGGTTGGTAAAATCAACCGGGAGTTAAGGGTCCTGTCCCACGCCTGGCGTGGCAGGCCCTTTAGTCCCGGTTGGAAGGGGGGCTTTACTCCCGGTTGAAAGACATGGGACTAAAAAACCCGTTTTGTCTCGATTGGTTTATCCCGGTTGGATTTTTAGGAGATTTGCTCCCTACCAACCGGGACTAAAGGCTAGTTTTCTACCAATGTGTCGAAGATCACAACACAAGAAACACATTGGTGTAAACAGATTTTAAAATTTATGTTTGATGAGAGGATAAATACTCGAAGAAAATACAACTAATTATTCTCGCCGACGTCAGTGAGAGATATCATTAAAAAAGTGACATCTCCACATATCCTGATTGCTTATGCATGTCACCGTGCTTGTGCATGTCACCATGTGAGCATACATTCTGATATTGCTGCTAGCTACCTGTGCTTGCGCATGTCACCGTGCACACATGCTTATGACTGTTGTTGCCCTGGGAGAGGGTTGGTGTGCTACGTTGGTGGAATGGTGTGGTGGTATGGTGGTGAACAGCCGTGCCACTGGCGGTTTGTTGGGCGCCCGGCAACGAAGGGCCCCCAAATAAGCACGGATGGGCCGGCAGATTTTTTCGCTATGGGCCGGTAGGTAGCCTATTTATAGAAACTTAGAAAGTTCATTATCAATATGAAAAGTCCATCATACCTTGATTTGTACTCCAGCTGTAACAATGCAAGCATGCGGTCGACTGACTAATGATTGCCATTGCCATGTACAGCAATGGCTGACCGTGCCGAAATTCGCGCAGCCGCCTCGCCATCCCGGACCGCGTCGTCTTTGCTGCCGTATGCAGCGGCCTAGCACGCCGCTTGCAAGGGATACCGAGCGACGGTCATGATCTACTCCCTTGCCGACCGGCAGCCCGCCGCGGTGCAAGCCCCGGACCCTGCGATGCGCGATCATCTTATCCTGGACTCATCGGTGCAGATCGTAGTCGACCACAAGGAGGGAGGGTGCCACTAGAAGGAGATGGCAGGCATTGGTGACGCCACACTGTTTGTCGGCATGAGTAGTTCGCTGTGCGTGTTAACGAGAGAACATCAAGAGATGGAGCGTGACGTCGGGATTTACAGCCTCGGTACGTCACGACGGAGCCGATCGAGACGCCGGCGACTGTTGGGATACGAGGTAGGCTACACTAGCGCAAATCAAAATTTCTACCGCGTATAACCAGGAAGAACTGCCGTATAAGGATCACAGGATTACCACTCGACGCACTACTGGTGCGGAAGATGTAGATATGCGTCGATGCAGTGAAGACGATCACGTAGTCGTACGTAGTCGATCAACGTAGTCGTACGTAGTCGATCACGTCCAGCAGCTCCTCAGCAGCTCGTCCACGTGCACAGCAAGATCGCCTCCGGTGCCGCGGCTCATCGTCGGCTCGTCGTGGCTCGTCGGCGGCTCGTCGATGGCTCGTCCAAGTGCTGCAGGCGCAACACCTCCAAGGTATCCACACGTGCAGGGAGGAAGCGTCGCAAGCCGGACTGCTAGATCCGCGAGTTGCAACAAGCGAGGGCGTGGGAGGCGCGGCAGGTGTGTTTCGCCAAAAAGGTGTAAACCCTAGGGCGCCCCCACCCCTCTATTTATAGAGGTTCCTGATGGGCCTCTGGATCCGAGGCCCATTAGTACTCCTAAACCTAATCCAACTTGGATCAGATCCGAATTGGGCTTCCAGCCCCTTAAGTGTGTGACCCTATGGGTTCGGATACGTATAGATATGGCCCGAGTACTCCTACTCGGCCCAATAGTCGGTAGCGGCCTCTAGCAAGACGTGCCAACTCCTACACGCACACGAAGATCATATCAGACGAACCATCACAACATAATATACATGCTATTCCCTTTGCCTCACGATATTTGGTCTAGCTTCAAGCCGACCGCTCTTTCTCGATCCTGTGATTCGGAATCCCTTTGTAGGTTAACTCTTAACCGTACGTAGCATGGCCATGCATTTTTGGATCCGATCACTCGAGGGGCCCAGAGATATCACTCTCAATCAGAGAGGGGCAAATCCCATCTTGATTGACCATGTCTCATAGCATGCTTCTTGACAAACCCGAAAGCTACCTTTATAACTACCCTGTTACGGCGTAGCGTTTGATAGCCCCTAAGTAGGTCGATCCACATCTAGAATACATGCGACAATCTCAGGTCTAAGGACAAAGCGTATATGTTGTTTAAAGAGAGAACTACTTCTCATGTTGGGTCAGTCCTAACACATGTCTTCACATGTGTCCACATTATTAGTTCAACATCTCCATGTCTATGACTTGTGAAACATAGTCATCAACTAATACATGTGCTAGTCTAATATTCATGTGTGTCCTCACATGAACTCCGACTAGGGACAACTTTAGAATAACCATACAAGTAAAGAGTTTCACATACAATTCACATAATTGCAAATCAATTCAAGTAGCCTTTAATGGATATTCAATGAACACAATATACAAATCATGGATACAAATGAAATATCATCATCTCTATGATTGCCTCTAGGGCATACCTCCAACAGTCTCCCACTTGCACTAGAGTCAATCTAGAAGGTACCTAATACCCATAGCTCTTACATGCGCATCATGCTTAGCCTGCGGGAGTGGTTTTGTCAACGGATCAGAAATGTTCAGATCCGTGTGTATTTTGCATATCTTGATCTCACCCCGGTTAACGAAGTCTCGAATGAGATGAAATCGCCGCATTACGTGTTTGTTCTTCTGGTGGTTCCTTGGCTCCTTTGCTTGCGCAATTGCCCCATTGTTATCACAGTAGAGATTCAATGGGCTGGACGCATTCGGGAACACACCAAGCTCAATCAGGAAATTCCTTATCCAAACACCTTCCTTCGCGGCTTCCGAAGCCGCGATGTACTCGGCTTCTGTCGTAGAATCGGCCACCGTCTCCTGCTTGGAACTCTTCCAACTAACAGCACCACCATTCAGTGTGAACACAAATCCTGATTGTGACTTTGAATCATCTCTGTCGGTTTGGAAACTAGCATCGGTGTAACCTGTTACAACGAGCTCCTCCTCACCTCCATAGACGAGGAACATATCTTTAGTCCTTCTCAAGTACTTAAGAATGTTTTTCACCGCTGTCCAGTGACTCTCACCTGGATCAGATTGGTGTCTGCTTGTCATACTTAGCGCATATGAAACATCTGGGCGAGTACTTATCATTGCATACATGATAGATCCAATAGCCGAGGCATATGGCACTCTACTCATGCGATCCCGCTCATCAGCAGTCGAAGGACACTGAGTCTTGCTGAGATGTATGCCATGTGACATAGGCAAGAACCCTTTCTTTGCCTCTTCCATGCTGAACCGCTTCAACACTTTGTCAATATAAGTATCTTGGCTCAAACCTATAAGCCTTCTCGATCTATCTCTATAGATCTTTATGCCCAGAATATATGCCGCTTCCCCTAAGTCCTTCATCGAAAAACTATTTTTCAGTGAAGTCTTTACGGACTCAAGCATAGGAATGTTATTTCCAATCAGTAATATGTCATCCACATATAAGATTAGAAATACTACAGAGCTCCCACTAACCTTCTTGTAAACACAAGACTCTTCTTCGTTTTTGGTGAAGTCAAACCCTTTGACCACTTCATCAAAACGAATGTTCCAACTCCTAGATGCTTGCTTCAATCCATACATGGATCTCTGAAGCTTGCATACCTTTCCAGCATTTTTCGGATCGACAAAACCCTCGGGCTGTATCATATACACATCCTCAGCTAGGTTTCCATTCAGGAAAGCTGTCTTGACATCCATCTGGCATATCTCATAATCGAAATATGCAGCTATAGCTAGAATAATCCGAATGGACTTAAGCATCACTACGGGCGAGAAGGTCTCGTCGTAGTCAACTCCTTGAACTTGTCGAAAACCTTTTGCGACAAGTCGTGCTTTGTAGATGTGAACATTTCCATCCATGTCCTTTTTCTTCTTATAGATCCACTTGCACTCTATGGCTTTAACACCATCAGGCGGGTCAACCAAGTTCCAAACTTGATTGTCTCCCATGGACTCTATTTCGGATTGCATGGCACTCTGCCATTTTTCGGAGTCTGGGTCCATCATTGCTTCTGCATATGTCGCAGGCTCATCATTGTCCAACAATAATATTTCTCGTATTTCGCGGAGCCTTGCGGACCTTCGTGGTTGTGGCGGTGCTTCTCTTGCCATGGGTATCTCAACTTGTTCTGCTACGTTAGCATCACTCATTGATTCTTGCCCGATTGGCTCATCTTGAACTTCTTCAAGATGCACTGTCTTTCCACTTTTTTCTACTTTGAGAAACTCTTTCTCTAGGAAAACCCCGTTCCAAGCGACAAACACTTTGCCTTCTGATCGGTTGTAGAAATAATATCCCAAAGTTTCCTTTGGATATCCCACGAAAATGCACTTATCCGACTTGGGTGTGATCTTGTCCGACTGAAGTCGCTTGACAAACACTTCACATCCCCAAATCTTTAGAAAAGACAAACTAGGAATCTTTCCAGTCCACATCTCATATGGTGTCTTAACTACGGATTTAGATGGTACCCTATTAAGTGTGAAAGCTGCTGTTTCTAGAGCGTATCCCCAAAATGACAACGGTAGGTCCGACTGGCTCATCATTGATCGAACCATGTCTAACAAAGTTCGATTACGTCGCTCGGACACACCGTTTCTCTGAGGTGTTCCAGGCGGCGTAAGTTGTGGAACAATTCCGCAACTCTTTAGATGATTGCTAAACTTGTGGCTCAAATACTCGCCTCCACGATCAGATCGTAAGGCCTTAATTTTCTTACCACGCTGATTTTCAACTTCATTCTGAAATTCCTTGAACTTTTCAAAGGTCTCAGACTTGTGCCTCATCAAGTAGACATAGCCATATCTACTAAAATCATCAGTTAAAGTTATGAAGTATTGGAATCCTCCTCTAGCCGTCGTGCTCATTGGTCCGCATACATCACTATGTACGAGTTCCAACAAGTCTACTGCTCTCTCAGGAAAACCTGTGAAAGGCGTCTTGGTCATCTTGCCTAGCAAGCAAGCCTCACATGTCTCGTCTGATTCAAAATCAAACGAAGTTAGAAGTCCATCAGAATGGAGCTTCTTCATGCGCTTATCACTTATATGACCCAAACGACAATGCCACAAGTAGGTAGGACTCAAATCATTAGGCCGAGGCCTTTTAGCACTTACATTACAGACATGTGAACCATCAAGATTTAAAACAAATAATCCATTCACAATGGGTGCAAAAGCCATAAACATATTATTCTTAGAGATCACACAACCATTGTTTTCACTCGCAAATGAATAACCATCCTTCATCAAACATGAAGGAGATAAAATGTTTCGACTTAAACTAGGAACAAAATAACAATTATTCAACTCCATAATAAATCCTGACGGGAGGTGGAGTTGCATCGTCCCGACAATCAAAGCAGCAACTCTTGCATTATTGCCCACGTGGAAATCAACTTCTCCTCTTTCCACGCTTCTACTTCTTATCATTCCCTGCATCGAATTGGAAATATGAGCAACCGATCCGGTATCAAATACCCAAGAATTAATAACTGTATCAGCGAGAAATATGTTGTCTATAACATAAACAACAAGCGTACCTGAGGTAGAAGTACTCTTACTTCCGCCGTTCTTCAAGGAAGCTAGGTACTGCTTGCAGTTTCTCTTCCAGTGACCAAGTTCATGACAGTAAAAGCACTCTTTATCTGGAGCAGGTCCAGCTTTAGCCTTGGGCGGTGGGTTTGGCTTGGACGTTCCAGCCTTGCCCTTCTTCTTCCAAGAATTGCCCTTCTTCTTAAAGCTGGGCTTGTTCTGTATCGCCATCACATGGCTGGTACTAGCGCTTTTCTTGATGTCAGCCTCTGCTGTTTTAAGCATGCCACACAGCTCATTCAGACCCTTCTCCGTCCCATTCATATGGTAGTTCGAGATGAAGTTCCCATAGCTAGCCGGAAGAGATGAAAGAATGAAATCAGTGGCCAACTCTTGGCCCAGTGGGAAGCCTAGCTTCTCCAACCGTTGAGTGTAACCAACCATCTTGATTACGTGTGGTCCTACTGCTGCGCCTTCTGCTAGCTTGCTCTCAACAAAGGCCTTAGACACATTGAACCTTTCAGTCCTGGCCTGTGTTTGGAACATGTCTCTAAGCGCCACGATCATATCGTGCGCCTCATGGTTTGTTTCGAACTGCATCTGCAGCTCGGGTTCCATGCAAGCAAGCATAAGGCAGCTTACTTCGAGGTAAGCATCACATGCTTTCTTGTAAGCATTCTTAGCAGCAGCGGGTGCATCCTCAGCAGGTTCTTCTGGTAGTGGGTTGTCTAGAACATCTTCCTTTTTCTCAGCCCTGAGAACAATTCTCAGGTTGCGGATCCAATCCGAGTAGTTTGTTCCATTCAATTTGTCCTTCTCAAGGACCGAACGCAAAGCAAACGATGTGGTGGTGTTGCTAGGTGCCATTTAATCTACAAAAAAGTAATGCAAAATACACTAAGACAAACGTATCCATGATAGAGCAAATTACATTAAACTATTTTAACAGAATCTACTCCCACTAAAATCAATATCCCTCTATTGAAACTTAGTGATTCAGGATCCACAACTAACAAGTCTACTAGTGAGCTTTAGCATCACCGCTAGCAAACGAGGTAGATCGGTAAGCAACTTTTGCTAATCATATCACATATGACTCCTGTTGTTGGGTGACATCTCTATGTCTCGGCGCCCAACCTTTATGCCCCAAGGTCCTTAACCGTTAAGATGACCTCGTTAAGCTAACCAACCCTTATGCGTGTAAGTGTCCGACACAAACCCGTCTAGTCAAGGAAAACTAGTGGCACCCTAATTTCATAGACCCACCACTAATTGTACAAGACATGGGACGGTGCAAGTTTTAGTTGGGAGGGCATACTAACTTAAACTTTGCGAGGGATCGTTCTACTTCTAACATCACAGCATGCAGAAAGTAAAACATAAACAGAATAGCATTCACACAGTTGTGACACAGTATGGCCCGTTTTTCATATGGTGATCTCCATCTCCATAGAACCTGTTCACCATGGTGATCTCCATCTCCATGTTCCATGTGCGCCATCCTCCTGGTGATGAGTCCTCCAAGAACTAGAGCATGCTATTACGCCTAATAGCTAGTAAAGAATCTAGTAATGAAGATTACATAGTTGCTTGGATCATCACAGATTGGCACGCAGACCATTAAATACAATAAAGTGACAACACATATGGCTCCTGCCGTGTTGCCGTACGCGCGACACGCAGGTCACGAATGAGTTACACACATGCATCACATACACAAGGGGCCATACTGATCACAAGATACATACATCCTGCAAAAGAGAGTTAGGCGTCCTAACGTTCCAAACTTCGGAGGCCCGAAACTCCATCTTCCAAGCCGAATTTGGCAAATCTAATTTTGCCGAAAACGGCGAAGCGGTTGAATTTCATGTGTAACTTTTTCTGTAGATCAATTTTCGTATAGAAATCGCCCCGATCCGAGATCGTACCGAAAAGTTACGGCTGATTTACCGAAGCATACGCATACGGCAAAATCCCGACCCCGGCAGTAGATCACATCTACTATTTCACATCTAATGCGCCTGGCGTATGACCCTGGATCTCGATTAGACCAATCATATTGATCTTCCCTCACTGCAACTGGGTTTACGTGTATCACTTAACTCCGATGGCGGAAACCGACCGGTAGGAGTATGTCGTTACACTACCATTGCAGCAAGGGCACGAAATCAGGACATAGATCAAACAGAGAACTCGCATATCTCCATATGCACACATCCCGAATCCAAAACTAAGCAGCTACGGCTCTGATACCACTGTAGGGATACGAGGTAGGCTACGCTAGCGTAAATCAAAATTTCTACCGCGTATAACCAGGAAGAACTGTCGTATAAGGATCACGGGATTACCACTCGACGCACTACTGGTGCGGAAGATGTAGATATGCGTCGGTGCAGTGAAGACGATCACGTAGTCGTACGTAGTCAATCAACGTAGTCGTACGTAGTCGATCACGTCCAGCAGCTCCTCAGCAGCTCGTCCACGTGCACAGCAAGATCGTCTCCGGTGCCGCGGCTCGTCGTCGGCTCGTCGTGGCTCGTCGGCGGCTCGTCGATGGCTCGTCCAAGTGCTGCAGGCACAACACCTCCAAGGTATCCACACGTGCAGGGAGGAAGCGTCGCAAGCCGGACTGCTAGATCCGCGAGTTGCAACAGGCGAGGGCGTGTGAGGCGCGGCAAGTGTGTTATGCCAAAAGGTGTGAAACCCTAGGGCGCCCCCACCCCTCTATTTATAGGGGTTCCTGATGGGCCTCTGGATCCGAGGCCCATTAGTACTCCTAAACCTAATCCAACTCGGATCAAATCCGAATTGGGCTTCCAGCCCCTTAAGTGTGCGACCCTTTGGGTTCGGATACGTATAGACATGGCCCGAGTACTCCTCATCGGCCCAATAGTCGGTAGCGGCCTCTAGCAAGACGTGCCAACTCCTATACGCACACGAAGATCATATCAGACGAACCATCACAACATAATATACATGCTATTCCCTTTGCCTCACGATATTTGGTCTAGCTTCAAGCCGACCGCTCTTTCTCGATCCTGTGATTCGGAATCCCTTTGTAGGTTAACTCTTAACCGTACGTAGCATGGCCATGCATTTTCGGATCCGATCACTCGAGGGGCCCAGAGATATCACTCTCAATCAGAGAGGGGCAAATCCCGTCTTGATTGACCATGTCTCATAGCATGCTTCTTGACAAACCCGAAAGCTACCTTTATAACTACCCTGTTACGGCGTAGCGTTTGATAGCCCCTAAGTAGGTCGATCCACATCTAGAATACATGCGACAATCTCAGGTCTAAGGACAAAGCGTATATGTTGTTTAAAGAGAGAACTACTTCTCGTGTTGGGTCAGTCCTAACACATGTCTCCACATGTGTCCACATTATTAGTTCAACATCTCCATGTCCATGACTTGTGAAACATAGTCATCAACTAATACATGTGCTAGTCTAATATTCATGTGTGTCCTCACATGAACTCCGACTAGGGGCAACTTTAGAATAACCATACAAGTAAAGAGTTTCACATACAATTCACATAATTGCAAATCAATTCAAGTAGCCTTTAATGGATATTCAATGAACACAATATACAAATCATGGATACAAATAAAATATCATCATCCCTATGATTGCCTCTAGGGCATACCTCCAACAGTAAGCAGTCTTAGCAGCAGCGGGTGCATCATCAGCAGGTTCTTCTGGTAGTGGGTTGTCTAGAACATCTTCCTTTTTCTCAGCCCTGAGAACAATTCTCAGGTTACGGATCCAATCCGAGTAGTTTGTTTCATTCAACTTGTCCTTCTCAAGGACCGAACGCAAAGCAAACGATGTGGTGGTGTTGCTAGGTGCCATTTAATCTACAACAAAAGTAATGCAAAATACACTAAGACAAACGTATCCATGATAGAGCAAATTACATTAAACTATTTTAACAGAATCTACTCCCACTAAAATCAATATCCCTCTATTGAAACTTAGTGATTCAGGATCCACAACTAACAAGTCTACTAGTGAGCTTTAGCATCACCGCTAGCAAACTAGGTAGATCGGTAAGCAACTTTTGCTAATCATATCACATATGACTCTTGTTGTTGGGTGACATCTCCATGTCTCGGCGCCCAACCTTTATGCCCCAAGGTCCTTAACCGTTAAGATAACCTTGTTAAGCAAACCAACCCTTATGCGTGTAAGTGTCCGACACAAACCCGTCTAGTCAAGGAAAACTAGTGGCACCCTAATTTCATAGACCCACCACTAATTGTACAAGACATGGGACGATGCGAGTTTTAGTTGGGAGGGCATACTAACTTAAACTTTGGGAGGGATCGTTCTACTTCTAACATCACAGCATGCAGAAAGTAAAACATAAACAGAATAGCATTCACACAGTTGTGACACAGTATGGCCCGTTTTCATATGGTGATTTCCATCTCCATAGAACCTGTTCACCATGGTGATCTCCATCTCCATGTTCCATGTGCGCCATTCTCCTGGTGATGAGTCCTCCAAGAACTAGAGCATGCTATTACGCCTAATAGCTAGTAAAGAATCTAGTAAAGAAGATTACATAGTTGCTTGGATCATCACAGATTGGTACGTAGATCATTAAATACAATAAAGTGACAACACATATGGCTCCTGCCGTGTTGCCGTACGCGTGACACGCAGGTCACGAATGAGTTACACACATGCATCACATACACAAGGGGGCCATACTGATCACAAGATACATGCATACATCCTGCAAAACAGAGTTAGGCGTCCTAACGTTCCAAACTTCGGAGGCCCGAAACTCCATCTTCCAAGCCGAATTTGGAAAATCTAATTTCGCCGAAAATGGCAAAGACGTTGAATTTCATGTGTAACTTTTTCTGTAGATCAATTTTCGTATAGAAATCTTCCCGATCCGAGATCGTACCGAAAAGTTACGGCTGATTTACCGAAGCATGCGCATACGGCAAAAACCCGACCCCGGCAGTAGATCCCATCTACTATTGCACATCTAATGCGCCTGGCGTATGACCCTGGATTTTGATTTGACCAATCATA
Source organism: Setaria italica (assembly GCF_000263155.2). Classification (NCBI taxonomy): domain Eukaryota; kingdom Viridiplantae; phylum Streptophyta; class Magnoliopsida; order Poales; family Poaceae; genus Setaria; species Setaria italica. The sequence continues at coordinate 3,640,552 of NC_028456.1, read as the reverse complement.
TTGATCTTCCCTCACTGCACCTGGATTTACGTGTATCACTTAACTCCGATGGCGGAAACCGACCGGTAGGAGTATGTCGTTACACTACCATTGCAGCAAGGGCACGAAAATAGGACATAGATCAAACAGAGAACTCGCATATCTCCTTATGCACACATCCCGAATCCAAAACTAAGCAGCTACGGCTCTGATACCACTGTTGGGATACGAGGTAGGCTACACTAGCGCAAATCAAAATTTCTACCGCGTATAACCAGGAAGAACTACCGTATAAGGATCACGGGATTACCACTCGACGCACTACTGGTGCGGAAGATGTAGATATGTGTCGATGCACTGAAGACGATCACGTAGTCGTACGTAGTCGATCAACGTAGTCGTACGTAGTCGATCAACGTAGTCGTACGTAGTCGATCACGTCCAGCAGCTCCTCAGCAGCTCGTCCACGTGCACAGCAAGATCGCCTCCGGTGCCGCGGCTCGTCGTCGGCTCGTCGTGGCTCGTCGGCGACTCGTCGATGGCTCGTCCAAGTGCTGCAGGCGCAACACCTCCAAGGTATCCACACGTGCAGGGAGGAAGCGTCGCAAGCCGGACTGCTAGATCCGCGAGTTGCAACAGGCGAGGGCGTGGGAGGCGCGGCAGGTGTGTTTCGCCAAAAAGGTGTAAACCCTAGGGCGCCCCCACCCCTCTATTTATAGAGGTTCCTGATGGGCCTCTGGATCCGAGGCCCATTAGTACTCCTAAACCTAATCCAACTTGGATCAGATCCGAATTGGGCTTCCAGCCCCTTAAGTGTGTGACCCTATGGGTTCGGATACGTATAGACATGGCCCGAGTACTCCTACTCGGCCCAATAGTCGGTAGCGGCCTCTAGCAAGACGTGCCAACTCCTACACGCACACGAAGATCATATCAGACGAACCATCACAACATAATATACATGCTATTCCCTTTGCCTCACGATATTTGGTCTAGCTTCAAGCCGACCGCTCTTTCTCGATCCTGTGATTCGGAATCCCTTTGTAGGTTAACTCTTAACCGTACGTAGCATGGCCATGCATTTTTGGATCCGATCACTCGAGGGGCCCAGAGATATCACTCTCAATCAGAGAGGGGCAAATCCCATCTTGATTGACCATGTCTCATAGCATGCTTCTTGACAAACCCGAAAGCTACCTTTATAACTACCCTGTTACGGCGTAGCGTTTGATAGCCCCTAAGTAGGTCGATCCACATCTAGAATACATGCGACAATCTCAGGTCTAAGGACAAAGCGTATATGTTGTTTAAAGAGAGAACTACTTCTCATGTTGGGTCAGTCCTAACACATGTCTTCACATGTATCCACATTATTAGTTCAACATCTCCATGTCTATGACTTGTGAAACATAGTCATCAACTAATACATGTGCTAGTCTAATATTCATGTGTGTCCTCACATGAACTCCGACTAGGGACAACTTTAGAATAACCATACAAGTAAAGAGTTTCACATACAATTCACATAATTGCAAATCAATTCAAGTAGCCTTTAATGGATATTCAATGAACACAATATACAAATCATGGATACAAATGAAATATCATCATCTCTATGATTGCCTCTAGGGCATACCTCCAACAGCGACTGCATCTCGCATAAATCTATCACCTATGTGTGGGTCCCTCTTGTCAGCGTCACCTTCCTCCTCTTCCTCCGCTTCTTTCTCCTCTCCCTTCTTCCTCTTTCTTCACTCAGTGTCGGTGCCACTGGGTTAGGGTCTTTGGACATGGGGTTGTCGAGGAGCCCCAATGACTTCCGATCTTAGAAAAGGGGTGGAAGGGGGGTGGAAGAGGGGGCGCATGGAGGCCCGGTGATAGAGGTGGGTTGTTGGGTGCCATGGCGCAGCAGTGGGATGTCGTCGGCTGGGAGTGACGGCTTGATAGTCGGTGGGGTAAAGATTGGGCGAGGGCAGGGTGTGGGCTCTCTCTGGTGAGTGCCCGCCGGGTTAGCATGTGGGGGGAGCTGCTGCCGAATTCGACGGCGGCAGGAGCCGCCAGAGACAATGTTCAAGGGTGGCGCTGGGCGAGCAGGGGAGAGGATGCAAAGGAAGCGAAGGAACGAGGGAGGCGACGAATCCTGCTGGAGATGGAGGCGGCGGTGGTGCAGGAATGGGCTGGCACCGGTCGTGGGCCCCACGCTCGCTATCACCTTCAGCGACGCTAGACGTGCCCAATCGAGATGCCGGGGCTGAGCTGGCCGCCAGCGGCATGGTTCACGCCGCCCTTCGCTTTTTAACTGCTACAGTTAACAAGTGAACTTTCATGGGCTCAGCTTCCCAGCCTCATAGCTTATTGGGCCGCTATGAATCTACCTTGGGCTGGATTTTTGATGAAATGTATCAATTTCTTCCTTTGTCATGGACAAGGTGAAGATTTTTCACTTGTACTATTTGGAACAAGAAAAATACACTTTATTATTTGTCACACCTAATCTATTTTTTAATGCAGATATACCTTCCTAATTGGTGTCAACAAAAACATAAAGAGATTTCAACTAAACTATCTTGTAATACTAAAATGACATAATTGAGTGCATTTTTTTGCAAATAAAAAATTGTAAATAACTTCGTAGTGCAATTGAGTTTGTTTTCGTACCAATGGCATAAAAGACCAACCAAAAATAAGCAACACAGAAAACCTAGCATATAATATAACAGACTAAGTTAACTCTTCTTTTTCAAAATCTGAGAAGCTACATTATGTAAATGCAATTGCTGAATTAGACAATAACTTTGTTGATTTCGTTCAAAATTTGTATGGTTGGTTTCACGATCTGTCTGTGTTGTTGGCTTGCTGGACTTTTACCAGTAGACCTGATTTGTGGTGTTTTTATAGTTGGCTTGGAGAGCGTTAAGAGCTAGTCACTTTGGACGACCTGATTTGACATTTTATTGTATAAGTAAAATTTCATCTATAGTAATCATTGTAAATTTACAGTTCATTCAATGTTTTTATTCATAGTTTGATTGTACTAGAAAACTTATTTTATCTTGTCGATGAAAGTGCTCCGTTACATTTGTTTTCCCTGTTGATAAAAAAAATGGATGAATTCCTCAAAATTATTACCTGAATATACGAGGTTAAACAACACTTGACAACGTGTCCTTTGGTGGAAAATGCAATGTTTAAGTTATTAGCTAAGTACCAGGTAGACACATATATCCGAAACAAAATTATACCATGAAAATAATTTTATAGTTTGGTTATGTATGATATAGTTTTGAGATTAATAAGCCAAAAAGAAACAAAATTCTTAGAATTAAGGGCCATTAATTAGGCCCATAAAGTACAAGCCTGCAAATCAAGCCCACGACATCAGGGTGCACTTTGGTTTCAGCCTGGGTGGAGTTGCCTGAGCCAGGCAGCTCGATAAGCCCCGGGCACTCGAAATCGAACGCCTGAGAGCGCTGCCTGGCAGGTTTGCCAGGACCTCAACTAAAGAAGCCCTAAACGTGGACTGGCCTAGTGTGGCATATACAGGATTCTACGGAAGTCAACCATATATAAGCTGAGTGTTTACAGGTAAATGTGTTTCCATTTGATTAGATAGAAACACTTGTACTGTCAAAATCCTTTCAGACTGAATGACTAATGAATATTCTTTTTGATCTAGCACCAGGATTTGCAAGCTCAAGGGCAGTTCTATTACATTGAAACAGTGTCGCAAAAGCCCTATGAGTAGAGGATTTTACAGAGAAAAGTAAGATTAGCCTAGATTGTACCATCAACATAGAGATGGATTTTTTTTCCCATTGCAAAGACTTGGAAAAAATTAATATTGTACCACATTAATGTCACATGAGGTTGTTTCATCAGTAAAATCCCCTCAATTCACATATACATTTTTCTCTATCAAAATTTAGAGAACCATTCCGCTTGGCCTCCCTTTAGCCTAGAAAACTCCAACATATTTGAATGGCCTATACCTAAAATTAAACTCCAAAAAAGAAGAAACTCAATGCAAGTGAAACACGTGCACCGTACCAACCATCTATACATGTGGACCCAAAAAAAAATCAACATTATATGAATTGATTGATAGTATACCCAACATATTACGGCAAAGGACTACCATTCATTATACAAATACCACGATGCCAACGGCCAACCCACACATAATCCTTCTACACTAGTTTACACTGCACTGGAGATCTCACTAGCTCAACCTACAAACTAGCACATCAGAATGGATCGATCGATCCGATCTCATTTGTAATCAGCCAGCAGGCGACTGCTAGCTAGCGACTTGCTAGCACGACAAGCATTCTGAAAGGAAAAACAACATTATCAAGAGAAGTAGGTCTGGACATCCCTGGTATCAATTGCTAATGGAGTTTACGAACCATGTGCCTTCGCACGTTGATGCTCCTTCTCGAACCCCTCTCTGGCAAAACCTGAACATATTGTGCTTGCTTTCATTTTGAGAAGCAAGCACAGTCCATTTTCTACAACTGAATTACACAGATACAGTACATGAGTAAACCCGTTATCTTACTAATTAAGTTTTGAAGTGACTTGGCTACTGCTCCATATGTTTCTCATGTCTACCACCTAACTACTTTTCTGTGCTTCAAGTACTACAACCGGTGAAGGTGAAGCCGGCCGCATGTCACGAAAGAGCTTTCATCAGCTGTGCAATCACTAGGCCGCCATTGCACGGCACTTCAGAAGGTTCCCATTGACACTCGTGCACCCTGTGGAAAGGTTGCGAAATGCCCACTTGCCAGCGAGAGCCATCCATGTCCAATCAACAAAAGGTCCCAAGTAAACGGACTGACGAAAGGAACAAAGGAGAATTGCAGGGTTAGGAATCGCTACGTGTACACCAAGCCCTTCACTACATACAGTACGTACGGATATCATCCTGTCGAGTACCCTTTTTTATAGGGGCTCTGCAAAGGTACTCCCGATTACCTCCTAAGAGGTAAGAGCTTGAATAAATCACAGCCCTTGATTTTTTATAAATGAAATATTTAAATAATTGAAATAATTAGAAAACAAAAAAAGAAAAATGACACCAGATATCTCGGAAGGCAGGAAGCGGCGCCAATCTTCCCAACCTGGTTCCTCGTGAGATTTTTCTGTTAGCCTGATTACTACTCTAATCTCGGGAGTAGATCTATCATAACTAGTTTTGATTTGTGTTTTCATGATCTGTACAATATCATATGTCACACCTACCTCCATAAATACTTCTAAAAAAAGTTACAACAAACGGGCATAGTATGCCTACAGATTAATCACGTTGAAAGAAACAAAAAACTGTTACCATGGCTAGGATCCCTAATAGATCTAATTGTAAGATATTTTTTTCATTTTCCAATATAAGAATTATATAAAAATATATTTCTTCCTTTACCTCCTAGAAGGTAATACGTGATAATAGACATCTAGATTTAACTGAATGGACGGTCCACGGTTACTTCAGAGTACCTTAGCAAAAGCCCTTTTCTTTAATCAGCAGCGTTAGTGTTTTGTGTGGTAGGTGATATTTGTTTCTTGTCATTGCACTACCTGTCAGTCATAAAGAAGTACTAAGTTAAATACCCTTCTATCACAAAGAGAATCTGCTGTATATAACTGATTAAGTATACCAAATAAGTGTAATTTATTATGTATTGTAATTAATTTTAAAAAAGTATGTATGGTAACTTTTTAGAACAAGACTGACAAATCCTGACTCCATCAACCCATCTGCTTATTATTTTGCAGTGGTAGAATAAAGCCAAGAATCATTACATTTCTCCAGTCCTGCCTTTGTCACTGAAGGTCTGTGAGTTTTGAATTTTGATACTACATCATTTGATGGATACTTGATTTAAGCAGTTTCAATAAACACATGCTTATCAAAATATATTTTTATAATATATGGAAAAGTAGAATAGTCATTCAGATATATAACACTTAGATTTTTCTCAGTTTTATTTACTTCTAACAGCATTTTCAATTTGATAGAAGCAAATTTGTAGTAGAAAATGAAATGGTATGCGCGATGGAAACATAAGACATATCCATATTTTAGACAAAATGCTTGTATCTTTTGTGACATACTAAATCAGAAAAGGAAAACATCACATATCTGCAATTGTTATCAACTTTGGAGAGTAAGATACACACTACACATAAGGTGTTGCCACTAATGTAATGTCTCCTTGTGACAACAGCATATCTAAGTACAGCTACATTACAATAACTTTCAGGTACAACCGAAACATGTAGGTATCACACTAGCGTAGTGTGGTAGCCATGCTTCTTCCTTGTTAACAAGGGCGTGTACGTAGCATTTTCGGTTTGGCATGGATGCTTCAAGGGGGCAGTTAGTTGCGGGGCCCACAGGACAGTAGGTTCCAACGACCTCTAACTACCGCCGGGCCGGGGACGGGGAGTGTCAAGTGTGGCCTGTGGCTGGGCCCCGGCCGGCCTGCTGCTTTAATGCCACTGGAAGTGAAGTCCACTTTGCTGGGAGTGTGAAGCACTCCACTCCACTACTCGCTCCCCTGCTCTGGGCTTGCAGCTCTTCTCTCGATTCCTCCACACATACACGGCACAAATCCTCCTCTTCTTTCTTAATTAGTTGGTGGCTACTACTCTTTTGATCTTTTTCTAGTACCCCACACACACCATCACGCTCACTTGCATTTTTCATGGATTCGGTCTGATCACGCACAGTGTCCCAATTCACGAAAGGAGTGATTTGACATGTTCCGTATGGGCATGCATGTTTGGAACGCAAGAGAATTATCGCACATGGATTTTTTTTTCCAGGAGGCGATATAAAAATTAATCAAGTGAAAGCTATGTTTCACGCATAGGTAGATTAGTACTTATCTTACTGAAAGATGCACGGATCAGAACTCGATCGCTCTTTGATCAGGATGTGCGTGAGAAAGCAACAGGAATTGTTTTCGTATAGCGAAGAATAAGTGATCTAGAGATGAGATAAGATCAGATGAGAACTACAGAAACATAATAGGCCAAGTGGGTCTGAAGTCAAAATCCCCTACATACCTTATAAAATAGTATTCCCACATGGGGCCTGAGGTCAAAATGCTAGAAGAGAGCTCAGGCTCTATATGATGCGATTGTTGATTTTTCTTTCTTGAACAAGTACGAGAGCTGTGTATCATTGTATTAAGGAGCGGCTACTATTTGTAATTAAAGTTTGAGTGGTTACATGGACGATTGTTGATTGAATCTTTATACTGAAAGTACATGGATTTCAATTTCAAAACAACACTTCATGGAAAATTTTCAATGATTACTGGTTGGAACTAGATAACAGTTCAGTATATGAAACCCGCCACGTTTTATCAGTTGTCATTTACACTACGGACAACATATTGGTGAAAACAAATAATGTGGGAAGCATGCTTCGCGCAGTCAATAAGTTTTGATCATATTATACTCATAAAAATAATTTTCTTTATGGACAACATATTGCTGGAATACGTACTTGTTGTGAGATAAAGACTTATCTTTTCAAAATCAATATGGTTATTAGCAATGTGAACACATTTCAGTCAGATTTTTTTTAATAATATCATCTTTTTTTTTGGAGAAAAGAATGCGTGAATCATGCTCGCATCTTTTGGCTTCTCGGAAAAGGAATAACAGGAATGGGATCTAAGAAATTAGACTAGAGAAGACGGAAGACTTGTTCTTAATCATGGAGTCATGATGAACTGTACAGAGTATAATGCCAACACGGTAGGTGAAGGTGTATGCAGCTTGCATGTGTATAATTCTTAGACTAGGGGACTGATGATATGAATTAAGAAATTAAATCTAGCGTTGCTAGCCGCCATGTGCCATTGACGCCCAGTTACCTTAGCGCATCCCTCGGAACACTGGAACTTCAGAAGAATTCTGCTGAAATTAACCTTTGCTAGAAACAAGTTAAATTCAAATGCAATGGAAAAATTTAAAGTTCTAATTAAGTGAGAGCATATATCCTTATATATGCATGGCGAATTGATGCAGAACCTTTTTCTATAGTTACGCGCAGATCAAAACCGGTTGATGCGAAAACGAAGTTCCTATTGTCGTTTGTCAACCCTGCATGATATCGTTTTAATTTGTTGGTAATCGAAAATGAAGGCTTACTGAAAACCATGAAGCAAGATTGCACACACCGACGTGCTGTGCTCACATGTTTTATATAAGTTTTTAATAGTTTCCTGGCGGTTGGAACCTTGCATTTGGTGATGGTACGATTCAGCCACGCACCTGTGTGGTTGGGAAGGTGAAGTGATGCTGACCAAACCCATTGCTAGTTCAATAGAAATCAAGCACTTGAGACATCCTATTTTTTGCTAATTTGAATTAAATTAGAGGATCATCTCATGCTCTGGACGATATTCCATACGATGCTGACTCCTGACCCAGTTCCAAAATCCACAAGAAAACTCCAGTGGCCATGCTTTCATTTTATATGTGCCAAAGAATCCATGAGAGGTTCCCATGCGTTCTCCAAGAAGAAAAAAACACAGTTCCCATCTTTTTCTTTCCAAAAGGTAAACAAAGTTCATTTCAACAGAGTGTGCATATTCTTCGCCGCGGAAATTGAAAGGAAAATAAATGCAATAATAAGATGAGAAGTTGCAAGCTAAGGGAAGAGAGTGGAGGGCCTATACATACAAAACATGTGTGTGGTGTGAGGAGGGATTGGTTGGAGGCCATGAGTTGAGGCCTCTCACTCAGCAGCGTCATGGTCAGGGGCCGCCAGCAGCTGGGAGCCTGTCTGGCCCGGTTAGTTAGCATGTTGCCCCGTTGTCCGCTGCCCCACCGCACGAGCTGCCACACCACTCCACACCGCCGGATCCTCTGCACCAGCACCACCTCCCCTACTACCCCCCTTCTAATCATTCATCTAATTAATCCACTAAACAACTGCTACAACCCAGCTCCCCATCTCTCTGTGCCCTCACATTAGTCCACTAAACACACCTTATCATACTAGCTATGGGAGAATGATGCTCGGCCTGTTTGGAACGGAGGAATTGCGACAGAATGATGGAGCGATGAGGTTACTTGGAAGTTCTTGTGTTCGTCAAGATAGGTGCTTGAATATTAATGCATATTCCTTTTTCTAAAAAAAGGGATAGGTGCTTGAGTTAAGAATGGATTGAGGCGCTAATTCGGCTGCTAGCTAATAGGCCAGTCATGTGGGCTAGTGTGAGGGAATCCTAATGCTGATCACCCAATGTGGGCGTTCAAGGAGGGTTGGGGTTGGGTGGTGTGCTTCCAACTTCAACTTGCCAAGGAACCAACCAAAGCCAGTGGAGGCAACAATGCAAGCAACAGAAGGGGGGAGCCTTTTCGTGGTGGTAGAGCAATGACCAAACCAAACCCAAGCTAACTCCCCCAAAAAGATTAGATGATGATTACGATGGCGATGATGTAGACACAGAGAGTGAGGGGTCACAGAACAGCACACACACACACACACACACACACTAGAGAGAGAGGGAGAGAGGTCACTCCCTTTACGTGAGCACAATGCCTAGCGAGTACCCACCTTTTTCCAGCTCTCTCTCTCTCTGCTTCTCTCTCTTACTTGCTTGCCACTTTACACACTCCATTGCACTCATCATCAGCTCACACTCATCTGATCACACACTGGCATGACAATGCTGATCACATCCTGGTCCAGTCAATATTTCATAAACTACAAACGGAAGTTGATCCTTCACAAAATGAAAATACAAAATTTCGATAGTTTGATCAATCACTAGCCATAGTAATATAAGGGAGAAATTGGGACACTCATCAATGGAAATAAATCCAAATCAATCAATGAATTAATAGAATTAATCACACAGGTCAAATCTCAAACATATTTCTGTACCGATAATTCACATCGCCCATTCCAAATCATTTGAACAAATAATGGAATAAAAATACCCCAAAAAGAAGAGAAAATAAAAAAAGTATTCAGACAACAAGGAGAATTGTGTGTACTGTATGTAGTAATTATGTATCAGCTGAGAAGCAGAGAGCTAATTGGTGGTTACTAGTAATGGCAGTCAACCAGGGCCGACGCGGCGGACGCCGGGAAGAGAAGGGGCGCCGCCGCTGCCGGCCTCTCCGCGACGTCGAACGCGAACCGCGGCGACGTCACCGCCCGGGCCTCTGCTGCCACCTCGTCGCAGGGCGCCGGCATGTTGAGGTCCAGCTCCAGGAGGCTCTTCTCCTTCCTCGGCGCGTCGTCCCGCGCCGCCGCCGGCATGAGCGGGCGGTGCCGCCGCATGTGCCCGCCCAGCGCCTGGCCCGACCCGAACTCGGCGCCGCAGATGGAGCACTCGTGCACCCGCGGGTGCTTGGAGTGGACGCTGCTGGTGGCGACAACGACGATGGCGGCGGCGGCGTCCTGCTGCTCTTGCTTCGGCGCCACGGGGACCCGGACGGGGATCGCGAGCACTGTTGCATCGGCGGTCGATTCCGCCGGCGGCGGAGGCGTCGGCGGGAGCGACGGAGACGGCGCGGCTGGCTCGGCTGCGGCGGCCGCCTTGCTGCTGCTGTCTTCGGATGTGAGCGCCGGCGGCGGCGGGACCAGGCGGGGTTTCTTGTGGCTGGTGCGGTGGCCGCCGAGCGCCTGGAACGACGGGAAGCACTTGTTGCACGTCTTGCACTCGTACACGTACTCGCCGGCGGCGGCGCCGTCGGCCGGACGGCGGCTCCTGAACCTGGCCTCCTTGGCGACGACCACCGCCACCTCGTCCTCCTTCGCCCCCACGGCCGCCGCCGCCGGGACGCCGTGCGCGAGGAGCATGAGGCAGAGCGCCATGTCCTCGTCCTCCTCGGTGAGGCATCCGCCGCCGCCGCTCGACGCGGCCTCGTCCGACCGCGACGTCCCGGACTCCTCCTCCGCCGGCGCCGTGGCCGCCGACGCCGCGGACGAAGACCACTCGGGCGCCGCCGAAGCCGACGCGGACGCGGACAGCACCACCGGCGGCGCGTGCACGCGCTGCCTCTTGCTGCGCTTCCCCTTGACGAGCACCGGCGGCACCGCCATGGCAGGCGGCGTGCCGGCCTCCTGATGATCTTCCCGGACGCCGCCGGCGCCCATGGCCCCGATCGTCGTCGAAGGGATCGGAGATGGCAAGGTGGAGTGCGTGTGTGGAAGTGGGAGGGAGGAAGATTGGTTGATGCTTGAGGAGAAGGGAAGGGATGGCGCTGCTGCAGCTGCAAGTGTGCTGTGCTTTGCTGCCTGTGAAGGATATGATGTGATGCTAATGACACCACAGAGGGAAGAGTAATAAAGTGGATTGTCAACAAGAGAAGGCAAGGGGAGGTGGAGAAAGTTAGGAGGTTGACATATGCCCATGGCTGGCAATGTGCCAATAAACTAGTGGCCGAAATCGCCGGCTTGGTTGGGCTACCATGGGGATGTGGGAAGAACTGGAGAGGGAGTGGAAACTCATGAAGATCTGGACCGAAGAAAGTTCGGTTCCGTGGATCGTCGTAGCTAGACGATCCACGTCTGTTATCTATGTGGAAGTCGGCGATTATTCACTAATATCGTAATAAACGGTTGTCTTATGCTATTGGTTTGGAATACAAGTTTCCTCTATATTGTTTCATGAGAAAATTGAATTGTTCAGTGTTAAATTCTTGGTCCTTAGTGATATTCAAATATCTTTGCATCATGCCCAAGTAAGATTTATGGTACCAGATGTGGTGGGGCAGCTTTGATGCTATCTTTAGTTCATGCAACCAGACTGACTGGCACCTAATTAGTGAGTGAGTGGCTAACTAAAAGTGCTAGGACTTTGGACTATACCGAAAGTGAGTGTTTAATCAGGTGTACCTGCACATTACTGTCTGATGCAGTCCTTTTTGCAACGTTTTTAATTTCCACCGCATTTATTTTTCTCCCCTGTAAATTGCTCAGCACTTGCAAGTTATTGCTCCATACAGAATAATTCCTAGCACAGATTGACCAGCATACATGCTGCATCCAAGGAGAACACACCGATGCGTGTATTGACCGGCGTCGCCACCTTTTCTGACGATTTATATTTTACAAACATTATATTGTGCCTTCACCAATGGGTTAATCTTTTGTCTTGGCAATGTGGATATGTCATACTCATGCTCGGCCAACAGCTCAAGCCAATGTGTCATTGACAGATGAAAGTTCCAATGAATAGGTATGCGTTGGATATTTCTTCCGTCCAATCCTTTTCCGTCCTTCTTGAGTCCACAAGGAGAGACCATTTTGCAAACAATGTAGCTGAGGAAGACACACCATGGTAGTTCGAGCATATCGATGCCCAATTAGACAGGACTCTGCATCAGAGTATGTAAAATTATGCTAGCATATCAGCTATTACTCAAGCATACGTTAGTGGTTAGTGGTTGAAGCCATAATTCCATCCTTGAACAACTACCGTCAAATTATGCTAGCATATCAGCATACTGTTGGGTGCACTGTTTGAGCAAAAAGTTTTGGGACGGATGTTTGAGGAGACGAAAGGTGGGGTGGAGGCTTGAAGTGAAAAGGAAGTGATTTCAACCTGGAAAAGAGATATCTACACTTCTCTTTCAATACTCGTGTGGACTTCTCTGTCGCCTCCTTTTGCGCCAACTCCTTTGTTAATTTCTGAAATGGAGTAAAGGTTAAACACAAAAAAAAATGCATAAAGAGATTTGTTTTCTTATGTTCTTATTCATCGTCTTGTTCTTGGCCACTTTATGTTTTCCCTCACTTTTTATTTACATATATAGGAAATAAGGCTAGATAGCCATACTGAAATTTTTTATCTTTTTCCATTACAATGGTGCTTTCATGATGCCCCACGCATAGGGGTAGTGGTCGCAGGGATATATCAACCCCTAGAGTGTAATTTTTTTTATAGTAATAATGAGATCTTGTATTATTTTAACACGTTTGAATGATGTTGCATTTTTAGCTAATGTGATTAATAGGCTCTGGATTGTTTTCAACATTATATATTTCACCTGAATCATTATCTTGGATTAGAATGCATATTATTATACATCACTAAGTCCTCTGAAAACAAAAGAAAAATACACTAAAATTGTAATACTTTTTACATTTTTCTAATTCACAAAAACCACCCGAATTTTGATTAGATCTGCATACACATCTAGTAGTGTGGCCCAAGACACTTCGCACCAAATTAGCCGCTTCCTTTTACTGTAGGTCAAGTATTCAGTACAACCGCAACTCAACTCTCATCCCTCCCCTTTAATTATATATGCAAATGCAATGATCCAAACATTACATGTCAATGAGAGGAAATGAGTGACCCTTAATCATTTGATACCGTGTAAAACCGTTGGGACAAGAATAAATAGTTTTGTTCAGGTCAGAGGTTGGTTGGCTTGCTTGCGTCCCACTCCTGTTTTTTAAAGGGAGAGGCAGCTACGGCTGTTGCCTGTCTTTGAAGCTGCAACAATACTTTAGGTGTGTGGTGTGGTGTGTACTAGTAGCCTGGTAGTGGAGATGGTGTAAGTGTAAGCAACTGCTTCACTCCCCTAATCCCCATCTAACATCTCTCTCTCTCTCTCTCCCATTCCCAGAAATGGAATTTTGGCATGATCTGTTCTTTGTTAAGAAATGGCCTTCCAAATCCTGAGAGATTCTCAATGATTAAATAAATATAAGACGTTTTGAAAAGGAGCTAATGGGGCAGTGAGTAATACATGGCTCCCACCTCTCTTGTCATGGGCTCATGGCCAATTTGGTACATACATTTTGTTGAAGTAGCAGCTGCTTCTACGCAACTCTCGTATGCTACAGATGAGCAAACGTTCAGCGTAGAAGAAAATTCTGTGGCCACTAGCAACTTGATTGCGCAACTTGAACATGAAGGTTCTTAACTTTGCAATTTACTTGTCATTTTAAGTTTGTACGCATCCTGAATCAGCTCTATTCCTGAGTTGGGGCGCTGATAGAGGTCCGAAGCACCCCTTTGGCTCCCAATCCCTGCGTCTACGAATATGACCCTGAGTCGTGTGCCTCCTCGCGAAAACTAAATAACAAATAAAGAAAAGGAATGAAAAGGATAACAGCTTGTCTGCAGCTTAGTTGGGCTAAGTGGAATACTAAGGAGCACAGACTGACCCATTCTGAGACCTTGCGTGCAACCAGTTTCCACATGAGCCTCAACACTTGACACCAATCGTAACTGTGGAAAACAAGAAAATTAAAGGGCATTCAGCATCTTGCAAAACCAAGAAAGCCAACAGAAAAGGTCAGTTTTGAAGATTTTCCCCTGAATTCTCCAAGTTCCAAACAGTGTGAATAGTTTCAGTTTGGCCCTTGCTTACTCTTCCTGGATTTTACAGCAGAGGAAGCAACAGTACACGTACTACTCGTTAAAATTAAGATAAGGAGCTGATTCTAAACGTTGACCCCATCAACTCACCTAATACTGGATCTGAGAGAAGCATATCGGCTAGTGTCACACACTAACACTACTATCAAATTCATCTACATAAGTTGCATTGCTATCCATTGGCATGTGCAGAGGATGGGAAATAGTGCAACAGGAACTACCCTTCACCACATCAAGAGATGATAAAACAGTTAAGCCCACTGACATAGGTTGACTTGCAATGTGTTGGGCACTGAACACCTGCTGGTCGTTGCTGGCATGTTGTCTCCATTGCAACCAATCCAACTCTCATGTTCACCCTCATCATTGTAGTTTTTGACGTGTCGACGTGTTATGGCAAGTGGGCTGGCCGCAGGCCTAGGCCCACGAGTACTGTAGCTCGTGAACCACGAGGGGAATAAGATTGGTTTGTTAGCAGGTCATTAGAGATAAGGTTATTTAGATTAGATTAGGTTTGTTAGGTAGCTACCTATATAAGCACAGCCACACCATCTATTGTAATCAAGCAAGAAGAACCGTAAAAAGTAGTCAAATCCTCCTGAGGGAGGGCGACGACTTCAGGCTATCCCTAGTTATACCATATCAAGAGAACTGTTTCAAATCGTCTGATGGGTTTCAATTACTTCGCAGTGTAGTTGGCATTTTAGTTTTTATGGACTCTGACCAACTCTATTCCTGAGCTTAACAAAATTACTTGTTCCTAAGTTCAGACTTCTTCTCTTCCGGTTGCTTGCCCTGCGCTACCAGTTCTGTCATCAAGTGCATCAACAATTCAACTTGCATGCTCAAGGGCTATTTACCTAATTATTTTTTCGAGCACAAGTCGGCTTCAATATTGAAATTTAATAAAAAAAAATTATGTTTGAACCAAGGGTAAATATTTCAAGACAAAAATAAATAAACCGAGTGAATACTTGATGGGCACCAAGCTTTTAACTTTCAGGTAACCTTTTTTGCGGCATGGATGACAAGTAAGGAAAAAAAACCGCATCAACTAGAGGCCCCTTGCGCACCTAAAGCTCTTCAAAGCTTCGCAAAATAAATGGAAATTAACTGAAATTATATTTCGTCTTGTAAAAGGAACAAAGAAAAATAACAAGAGTTTTTAGCACAGCCAGGCTGCAGCTTAGTTGTGCTAAGTGGTCAGCTGCACGGATTGACCCATTCCAACTTTGCGTGCAACTCGCTTGCGCATATGCTTTAACAGTTCATTCCAATATCTTGTGCAAAAGAATGGAAAGGGCATCCGGAATCTGCCAAATAAATGCTACTTTCATAGTTTCCAGTTAAACTTCTAAGGTTGCAAACAGGTGGATAAATCAAATTCATATGAGATTTGGTCACATTATTTTCCCACAATCCTTGGATTTGACCCCGTACACCGACTGGTCATTTAAGCAGTATGATTTTGGCATAAGCTTGTTGTGAACATGCTGCCATACTGTATAGAAAAAAGAGCCTATTCTAATCGTTGACCCCATCAGCTCAACTAATACTGGATCTGATCAGCATCGGCAGATGAAGAACAGACACGTAGAGCTAGGATCATACAAAATTGACTGCAAAAGTTACCATCCATCGACTTGTGCACAGAATTAGCTAGAGATTAGGGTATAATATTAGATCGAAATCGGATCATGAGACGATGTGGTGCAGTGAAGCCCACTAAGCTGTGCACTAAGCACCAGTTAACACTTAATCGTGCTGCCATGTTGCCTGCATTGCAACCACAACCCCACACTCATGTTCTTCCCCATCATTGCCACTGAAGTTTCGGATTAGTGTCAATTAAAAAGAGCTTAATTAGAACGTGTCAGGGAGGCAATGGATTGCAGCCAGATGGGGGGATTTTTTCGCATGTGGAGCCTAGTATCTCTGCCACATCACGGCGTCAATCTTGCTCCTTCGGCACATGGTGCTGCAAATTTATGCTGCCGCTTACGAATTCATCTCAACAAACTTGGATCTAAATTTTCAGAAAATGAGCTGAAAAAATAACGTGTAGTACAATGACACTGCATAAAGAGGAAATGAGTTCTCCAAGTCACTGAATAACCAACACTTCATGTAAAATTCATGGCATCAAGAATATTAATCTGGAGCTGGAGTCCATGTCATCAAGAAGATTATAGGATGTCAACGAAAAGAGTGTAACTAGTTTATCATTGTTCATGACTGAAATGTTTTCAATGCATCAGATTTCACTTGGGGAGCCTTTTGTTCCTGAAGCCTTCGATAATGATGTTGCAGGTGTTCATGGTGCGCGCATCTAGCAGATTGTGGTTCCAGAGTTTGATCATAAAAAGCCTCCAGCACCTGTTTTGCGGTAAGAAAACCTCCAATAAAAACACAAGCACATATGAAAATGCATGCCTGCTGCAGTCCGCAGACATGCATAAACTCATGTAGCAGTCACTCACCCTAGTAGAGAAGGGTTTCGTGCAAGTAATTGTCCATGAAGCTGGGAGAATGCTTTACAGGCCCATGGCATATGACTATCAGCTATCACCCTGCACTTTACCCTTCCATTTTCAGTAAGAAGATCGCACATATAGGTCAATGAAATGTCCAAACAAAGATGTAGAAGTGTCTGACAAACTAAATTGTAGTTCCAGGAAAAAAGATTGATTAGGGTCATATGTAGTAAAAAATAGATTGCGGTCTGATTAGGATCAAAGCATATCTTTTAGTTTTTATTGTCATAAGTCTGCTATAGGCAATTTATTCTTTAACGAAAATGCTACGCAACTCTCCAGCATATTTGATGGGAAAAAAGTCTGCTACAGGATCAACAAGTGATGGTGCGTTCCTAAAAAAAGAAGTTTGTAGCGACATTCAAGCAGCACATAATGTTGCATTGGTAGTATTATTATGGCATTAGATTTAAGAAATGTCTTATCAAATCATTAGTGGCAATGTTGCAACTTTATAGTGTTACTAAGAGCCACTTTGGTAGTGCTCCGGCTTCTCCTGCTGCTCCTGCTGAAGCCCTACCAAACAGAGATGCCAAAAATGGCTCCACGCATGGGACACTAGAGGAGCCGGAGCCGTTTTGTATTGAGAAGCCGGAGCAAAAAAAAGTGACTTCTCCGGCTGTTCCCCGTTTTAGAAGGAGCCGGAGCCCTACCAAAGGGGACCTAAGTTTTCGTTAAATGGACATTTTTTATGCATAACTCAACTAACCCATGACTGTAGATCATAACTATTGCAGTGACATAGTGAATACTCAAATATATAAATTAATTTCTAGTAATAGGATGTCGAAAATTCTATACCCTAGCAAACATACCGGATAATGTAAACCTGATCACAAGCAGCTATCTACATTGTTACCTATACTAGCATTTAGTCTCAGCTACCCTACCTCAGCAAATCCCTCAGTGCCATACTGCCATCAAAATTTATAAGGCTTCCCTCAGTGCCATAGAATTCTGCGAAATCCCTTCAGTGCCATTGAATCTAAGATTTATCCCCTCAATACCATTCCGTCTATCTTTCCATCAATATGCTGTTAAGTCTGCTTGGAAAGACAATTTTGCCCCTCCCAGGTTAGGGTCCCATCTGTCAGCTCCTCTCAATCACCTCTTCTTCTTTTTTTCTCTTTCTCCTTCGCCCGGTCCTGACACTCCTCTCCGCCCGGCCCCGGACTGACCTTCTCCCCATCGCCCCCTCATCCGCCCGGAGCTCCTCCTCGCTGCCCCTCCTCTACCGAGCCCGCAGCTCCTCCCCATGGCCCCTCCTTTGCCCGGCCCCAGTGGGGAGGACATGGATGGCGGTGCCGGTCTCGGGCGAAGGGGTTTGCCAGCAGTGACGGCTCGGGCTTTTTCTTCCCCGGCGGTAAAGGTCTGGAGGCACACGGGGAGGTTGGTGATGTAGATGATGGAGGGTGTGTTTTCTTGGAAGAGGCAGCACTGCGCTACGAACTCGTGTCGTCTGTCGAGCGGCCTGGCTATGGCATGAGGAGCAGCAGAGCAAAGCTTGCCTGATATGTTCGCTGGAGTCTGGAGAAAGAAAAAAGAACAGGAAAATGGATGGTCTTGTACTCACATGGGAGGATAAGGTCGGGGAAGAAAATAAAAGAAGATAACAGAGAACCTTTTGCCCAGTTATGAGTAAAGGTAATTTGTTCACAACTTTACTTACAGGTGGGTCCTAACTTGGAGGGGGCAAAATTGCCTTTTCCAACTAAACCTAACAGCACATGGATGGAAGTATGGATGGAATGGCATTGAGGGGATAAATCTAAAATTCAATGGCATTGAAGGAATTTCACAGGATTCTATCTATGGCACTGAGGGAAGTCATATAAATTTTGATGGCACTGAAAGAATTGACTCATCCTAAAACATGCCATAGTAGTAAAGACAATTTGAGCTAGTGCACCAACAGCAGGAACTGAAATCACTTCTATTTACCTAGCCAGGAATTAAATGGAAATATTAGGGATCGACCTGACCTTTGTCTGGAAACAAATGAATTCCACATATGCATGATAGACTTCTCATCTTTCGAAATATTAATGAAATCATCAAGCATCTGCATTTAATCAGAAAGTTAAATAACTAAACTATTAAACTATTACACAGCAAATACATATTTAATGAAGCTCAAGCTAAGGTAGCAGACTGTTCATATTCCATTCTAGCACAAGAACAGAGCAAAAAAGAGTATCTACCCTTCTATCTTCAAAGTCAGCAACATCATCATCAACTTCGTCTTCACTATCATGATCTGAGAGAACTTCTTCCAATGCCATTTGCTACAATAAGTATAAGGAGATGATTAAGCTAGATTGCAAATATAGGAATGAATCATTGGAGGCAGTTAACTTAGCAAGATGATGGGAAGCAAAGCTCAAGGGCAACAAATTAAATTACCAGCACAGAGAGCATAACACTAAAGCTGAAAATTGGCCAAAAACTTTTGGACATGAAAACAAAACTGAAGTCAGCTAGCCTTGCAAACATCTTCAAATACTTCCTACAACATTATATCAGGCCTTCCCATCAAATTAGTTGATCATTTGTGAAAATGTGGTACCAAGTAGTATCCGGTATGCCAGCAAGAAGTTATGACTGACTGCTAGAAAGGAAATAAACCAAGTATAAAGTTGCCACCTGTTTGGTATGCCACTCAACCTTACAGATATAACAACATTTCTATCATTTATGACACTGCTAGAAAATGAATAATCCTAGCAAGGTTGTCACCTATCTTCGCTTGACAAACCAAATGCACAAATTTAACTTTGGAACGAAAATTTTTCACTTTGGTTTTTTCAATGGGCTAATTATCAGTAATACATTTAGATCTGAAAGCTTCCCTATTCTGTTAAAACCAAGGTTTTAAAATCTCCCGCTATAGCTATTTGAGGCATGGTAACGCTACTTGAGTTCATGTACAATTTAGCTCCACTATTAGCTTTTTTATAGTCCCACTGCTAAACCCCTTAGCCCGCTATTTAAAACATTAGTTAAAACATGCAAAATTAGCAACCAAATATCATATGCCCAAAAACAATCATTAATTTCAACTGAAAACAGTTATGTTAGTGTTTGCTGAACTAATTAACTTCCATTTTTTTTGGTCAAATGCTATAATGTCATTCTAGGGAAAGGGAAAAAAGGATATCCATTGAAAAGCCTCGATTTACTTAAGGGAATAGAGCAGCAGTATTGATCAAATGACTGCGTAAGCATTAATGTCATGGCACTATGTGCAGTAGCTGATCTTGACCGAGGCTTAGAGGTAATTACGGTCATGGCAATATGTGCAGCCTACATAGCTCAATGGAATTATGGTCAAGATCGATAGAAAAGTGTAGGATGGGAACAAGACAATATGGATGAAAAGAGGAGCACAAGTTTAACACCTGTCCTTTGTGAGAATGGAAGAATTGACGTTTTTGAAGGAGTAGCTGACTGCCAAATGATATAAACGTAAACAAAGCAACGAGTTAATCGAACAACTTGTATCAAAGGTGATTCAAGACACAATTAACTGAGTAACATGGTATCAAGAACGAAAATAAGAGCTTACTTTCTGGGGTCCAACTGATCAACAGATAGTCTCCTGGTCTTTCCAAACTGGAGTACTCTTGGTGGTGAAAGATGGCCGCCATGTACTGAATAGGCAGGATCAACTGATGTGTCTGACACAGAAGTCCCTGAAAAATTAGGCATCATCAAGAAAATCCATGATTACTATCAGAAACAAAATTGATGTGCTATGTGCAAGGCATTTCAGAGATACAATGGCAGCTGTTATTGCCTATGTGGCACTATAGAAGCCACATACTATGTGTGCAGGTGTTAGGGACCTGGAGGGCCTACTGGGCGCCAGGGGCAAAAGGGGCCTAACTGGGCCAGCAGGCCTTATGGGCCCAATGGGTCCAGCAGGACCCCTGCGCCAGGGGGCCACGCAGCACTGTAGCGGCGGCGCCCCCAGGCAGCTGCCGTATATCTTGCATAGTAGATTAGGAATTAGGAAGGATCTAGATATTAGGATGGCTTGCAAGCCAAGTAAGTTAGGGTTCCTTGAGAGCCAAGTCGTGTCCCCTCTATATAATAGAGGCCCCATGTACCAAATTAATCAAGAAAGGAATTAAGGGTAAAACCCTAAAGTTCTCCAGCTCTCAGGCTTCAGCCTCCCCTCCCCCTCCCTGCACCGCCTCCATGGGCGCCGGGCACCCCCTCCCTCCCTCCCTCCCTCTAGGCCCCAGATCCAAGGGGGTAGCCAAAACCCTATCAGCAGGATTTCACCTGCACAATATTAGTTGAAGCCATAGACAAATTTTCATTGCTTTAATCTTTAGATATCATTCTTTTAGGGATTTAAGTCAGCACTATAAAAAAGGGGTATCCAGTTGTGAAATATGCAATAATTTTAGGGCATCACACATCTTAGTTATTACCAGGGTACGCAGATGTAACTAAATTAAGTGTTGAAGTCAAAATATAATGCAAGTTTTTCTCAATATGCCAGCAGAATGATTGCCACAAATATATAAACAGCCACTTTATCAGGCTGTACTGACTCTATTCAATAACATCTCTCGAAAAGCTACACCAAGAAAATGTCGAAGAGTTCAACTTTTACAGACTAGCATGGTGTAGACCAATTGTTCAAGAAGGGTTTTATAAAAATTTACCGCTTGGACCATGTGGCCAACCTGTATATATGTATCTTACAGAAAACATGCAGTTTAAAATATATTTTCTCCCCTAAATTAAATTTGATCAACAAATAACTATTAAACTAAGTTAAAAACAAGGAAAGGAGACAAAGTACGTAATCATGAACAGGTAGGATTTCAGTATATTATAATATGAATATAAAAAATGCAAATCAAATAAGATAAGAGGTAAAAGATTTGAATTGTCCAACCCATATGTGAAAGGAAACCTGACATGGTGCATGTTAGAGAATTGGGAGTCATTGCTGCTTTAATGACACTTCCTAGCTAGATCCATAACTAATATGAAACTAAAACCATTAACAGTACTCCTAACATTAGTTCATTTCACAGGATAAGAAGAAAAAGATTATAAATGTACTAATTTCCTTTTGCACATGGGTATCTACAGGTAATTTTGATCCCATACCAATTAGATATCCATGCCAGATCGTCTTAGCTGCTTTTGATGGAACAATCGTCTCAATTGCTTTTGATGGAAGGATCACCTCAGTTGCTTTTGACGGAACGATCGCCTCAGTCACTTTTGATGTAATGATCCCCTCAGTCATTGTAACTATTCTTCGACGCTTCTTATACTTTGAGCTGATGAACCATTATTACTAATATAAATTTGGATGAATAGAGAAGTGATAAATCATAAAAGGCAAGGGAGAACAAGCATACAAGAAGGAAAATGTTCTTTGTCTCGGATCAACTCCTGCAGGAAAATCCTGGAAATGACAGCATTAGTTTTTTCCAGACATTTATGTGCAAAAATGTTTCATCTAAAATGGTATTCAGTATGCAAGAATCTCCAATGTCATTCATGTAAAAACCCATTGGATCTTCCATGTTAAGCATCCAAATTCTTAACTGGGTTTTGGTGCACCCTTGACTTTTACATCCAAAGAAAGCAAGAACAAAACAGAGCTATGAGAGTTAAACTAGCAGAAGAATAAGAGGAACGTTAAACTTAAAAGGTTTGTAAACCACTGACTGTGGCATGCATATATATGTACATCAGTTTCATTTATTTCTTAATAACTAGACAGCAACATACATTTGAATCTTCTTACCTCATTTGTCCAGGTATTGTGCTTCAAACTAACATTAACGACCTGTTCCTTCTTAGATATCTGTAAGAACAAGTAAATAGACTATTTACCAAAGAATTGAGCGTGTTTGAAGAAGGTTACTTCTAGAGGTTTACGAACCAAGAACCCAAAGTTGAACCGGTCATGCGATGAGAGTAAGTGACATTGCAGACCCTGACATAACCAAAATCATTATATTAGCTATGATATCGAAAGAGAGTAAACATGGATGTTACTTCTGATAGTTAAGTCTAGTAGCTCTATTAGTTTTTATTCCTATTTTACCCCTTTGCTTAGCCACCAAGCTACCTCTTGGTTGGCAGCCTATATATGTACCAAAACTGGACTATTGTCCAAGTGTGGAATGAGAAAGTGATCCATTTAGCTAACAATTGGTATTTAGAGCCTATCTTTCTCATCCCCTCTCTCTTCTCCCGAAGCACCCATGCTCCCCGTGCTCCTCTGTCTCTCTCCCGTGCTCATCCATTCCCCGCGGGCCCACCTACCACGGGCGGTGGCGGCGCATCCACCCGGCCCAGATCCAGCGGCCGACGGGTGTCCTTCACCATCCCGCAGCCCGGATCCAGTGGCGGCGGCTCGGGCGCGAGCGGCTGTTGCGGCGAGCAAGGCGGCTTGGGCTTGGCTCGGGCGCGGCGCGGCACGATAGCGAGGCGGCTCGGGCGCGAGCGGCTGTTGCGGCGGCGAGCGAGATGGCTCGGGCGAAGCGCCAGCAGCGGGCGGCAGCTCGGCGCGGATGCGGCGGCGGCACGCAGGAGGCGCGCGGTGGCCAGGAGCAGCGGCGCGCGCGCAGAGCAGCTCGGCGCGGGTGCGGGCGGCCAGGAGCAGCGGAGCGCGCGGAGGAGCGTGCGGCAGGGCAGCGCGGGTGCCAACGGCGGCTCCCTCCCCTTCTTCCCAGCGGTTTCCTTCACCTCTCTCCTTCACCTTTCCCATGGCTAGCTCCAAAAGAGCACCGGCCGCGGGTGGCGTAGGCGGCGCGAGCCCCGCAGCTGTAGTTGTCGGTGGGCCACGAGCACTCCTAGCCAGCTCTAGGGGCTCCTCCTGTACCTCCTCCCACCACTTGGCCACGAGCATTGCGCGGCGCCGCAGGGCGGTGGCCGAGGAGGAGCGGTGTGAGGAGGCGGTGGCGGCAGCGGCGATGCAACGTGCCGAGAGAAGGATGGCGCATTGAGACTGAGGAGGAGGCAGCATTGGAGCGGCGCTGGGCACGGCGTGCGGCTGCGGTTCACGAGAAGTAGAGGCGGGGCGGAGGCCGCGAGGCGAGAGGACCAGCGGCGCGCGGCGGCGTTGCGCGATGCCGAGTTGCGGGAGGCGGCTGCGGCTTGGGCAGCGCGCGCAGCAGCCATGGAGACCACAGCGGCACGCGCAGCCGAGGCAGCTTGCCTCGCCGCAGAGGAGGCACAGGCGACAGCGGCTGCCGCTACCCAGCGGCGCCTGGAGGTAGACCGGCTGCGCAAGGAGGCGGAGGTGACACGCGAGATGGCGCGGCGCGACGAGATGGAACTAAGGCGTGCGATGCAGGGCGTCGGTGCCAAGGCGCAGGGCCACCGTTCTGGGCTGGCGGACCGGTGGCGGAACGCGGGGGTGGACTAGTGGGTCCAGGATCTGCGTCGAGGCGCGGACGGCGGGCGTCCCTGGAGGAGGAGGAGCTCCGTCCACGAGTCCAGCCTCGACTCCGACCTCGACTCCGGGCACCGACCCCCGAGGGTCGTGAAGATCATCATCCGAGAGTTCGTTGGTAGCACGCAGTGGCCAATGTTGACGAAGACCAACTACATGGAGTGCTCCTCGATGATGAAGGTGAAGCTCCAGGTGCGGGAGATGTGGGACGCGGTCCAGTACGGCGACGTCGACAGCCATAAGGACGGCGAGCACTCGAGGCGTTGCACGCCGCGGTCCCGATGGAGATGGCGGCAAACCTCTCGAGGAAGAGGACTGCCAAGGCCGCCTGGGACACTATCGCTGCAGCTCGAGTTGGCAGCGACCGCGCCCGCAAGTCCACTTTGCAGAAGCTTCGGCAGGAGTGGTATCGTCTGGCTTTCAAGCCGGGCGAGGACGTCAACGACTTCGCCCTCCGCCTCTCCTGCTTGATGCGGCGGCTGGAGCAGTATGGTGTCGACGAGATCAACGAGGAGAAAGCCGTTGCGAAGTTCCTGCGCATCGTTCCGAAGTACTCGTAGCTCGCTATCTCCATCGAGACGCTGCTTGACCTCTCAGCACTGTCGATTGAGGAGCTGACGGGGCGACTCAAGGCGTTCAATGACCGCAACGAGCCTTCTTCTGGTGGGGAGGTCATCTTTAGTGGTCAGCTCCACCTCGGTGAGGTGGCTCGCCCGCCAGAAGGAGCGGAAGGAGGAGTCTTCTTCCTCGGCAGGCGGTCGTAAGCGCGGCAAACTGCGCAAGGCGCCCAAGGCGCGAGGAGGTGCCGAGGGTGGCGCACGAGGAGGCGCCCAGGGCGGTGCCGCCAGAGAGCGCGAGGCCGCACGAGACGACACCTGCTACAACTATGGTAGGACTAGCCATTGGGCTAGAGAGTGCCGCCAACCGAGGCGCAGCTAGGCCCACGTTGCGCAGGCTGTGGAGGAGGAGCCAGCTTTGTTCCTGGCTCACGGGACCATCGAGCTTCTTCTCGCGGCACCGGCCGCGACAGCTCTCCTCCACCTCGACGAGCCGCGCGCACACGTCTCCCTCGGCGATGGTACCAGCGACGACAAGATCGACGGCTGGTTCCTGGATAGTGGTGCCTCACACCACATGACCGGGCGTCGGGAGTACTTCTCCGACTTGAATGTTAACATGCGCGGCTCCATCAAGTTCGGCGACTCTTCAACCATGGAGATCAAGGGCATCCGCTCTGTCGTCCTCGTCGCCAAGATTGGCGAGCACCGGCTCCTCACCGGTGTCTACTACATTCCCGCGCTGAGGAACTCGATCATCAGCCTCGGGCAGCTGGATGAGAACAGGTCGCGCGTGGAGATCGACAACGGAGTGCTCTGCATCTGGGATCGACGAAGCCGCCTCCTCGCCAAGGTGGATAGGGGGAAGAACAACCTCTACGTCCTCTACCCGGAGGTGGCACAGCTTGTCACCAAGGAGATGGTGCGGGGCAAGATGATGGATGGCAGCTCAACTTCGATGTACAGCGACTATGTCCACTTCGAGGGAGCTGGGGGAGTGGCAGCTCTTCTTCGCTGAGGGTGCCTACCTCAGTCCCCACTACGGCGAGCTCTTCACTGGCGCTAGCGAGTCCTCCACCGACTCCGACGAGTACTCCTCCAAGCAGTGCTTCGTCAACACCGGCTCACAATGAGCCCTGCTCGGTGAGTTTTGCCACTCCGCTCTCTCACGACAAGGACCGCGTTGACACGCACCACGATGGCGAGCCACTGCGATACCGCACCATGGCGGACATTCTGGGCGACCAGCCGATGCCGGGACGGGACGGGACCGGTGCCATGCTTCACCTGACGCGCGACGACGGTGAGTCTCGCTCCTTTGCTGAGGCTGAGGGACACACGGCCTAGCACGCCGTGAGGCAGATAGATGCGCTCAAGCCTTGGCGAAGAACCCTATCTTCCATGAAGGAGCTGCTTGGAGGAAGGGAGCATCAAGGCAACCACATCAACACTCAGGAAGAGTCAAGTTCCAAGAGTTAAGTCCTTATGGTGATAGAATAATATATTAGCAGTGCCTGTATGCACTTAGTGCCTGTGAGCACTAGTATCCGTGGGTGGTTCGTGCCTACGTGCACCTTATCACCAATTATGGTTTCATTTCTATGTAAAAGCTGCTAGACTTAGGGGGAGATTGATAGTTAAGTCTAGTAGCTTTATTAGCTTTTATTCCTATTTTACCCCTTTGCTTAGCCACCAAGCTACCTCTTGGTTGGCAGCCTGTATATGTACCAAAACTGGGCTATTGTCCAAGTCTGGAATGAGAAAGTGATCCATTTGGCCAACAACTTCTTTCAATATAAATATCAGTTGAAGGTATGGACAACGAAAACACAATCTCAAATTCCTTGCTAGCAAAAAAGAGACAACAATGTGGCTGAAGCTGAACAAAATAACAAAAGCTATTTGTTTTAATCTCAAACATGTTATTTCTTTCTATACTAAAATATGAGACAATCGTTAGCACAAAACAGTAAAATATAAACATAACACAAAAGGAACTTTGCTCCAAACTTTACCGTGAAGCTTCCACACTTTACCAAGCAAAATGAGCAGCAAAAATCTTCAGTAACTGGTAAGAAGGGTTCAATAAATGAATATAAAAATGTTATAACTGTGTAATGTAAGAGGAAAGGTTTAACAACAAACAAAAATATCTCAAATAACAACTGTCAGTAAGGGATGCAAAATTGAAGACAGAGCAATTCTAGAGTGTTTAACTTACAATATTGGGCATGAAAAGCTATCAAACAAAGCAAAAGCAGCTGGCAATCCAGGTGTAGCCAAATGAGGCCAGCAGCTAAGTTAGACCTTAAATTGTAGGAAAAATTGGGTTTGCGACACTTAAAGATCCATGTTTTAGAAATTTACCAGCGAACTGATGTGCTACGCTTTAATACCATTGAAAGATTCCACTGTTAAGAAATATACCATTCCATGACATTTTTCATCCATCCCACGTCATCTCCGTTATTTCCTGTTCATCTTCTCCGTCTCAGGCGCAAGCGCCGCGCCCAGGTTGTTGGCGGCAGCCCGCAGGCCGCCGTGCCGCAACCTACTCAACCCATGGCCACGCCTCACATCAGCTCCACCTTGCCACATAGCCGCGCAACAGTTTGGCTTGGCTGCAGGCCGCCGCCCTGCCCGCGCATCAACCCACTTCGTTGCCCCCAGCTCGGCTCGGCCACTGCGCCCAAGCTAGCTTCCAGCCATGGCTGCCCCAGCTTGGTTATGCCAAAGTCCGCGGTGAGCCAACTGTGTCCCGTCACACCTCTCCCCGTCGGGGTCAAGTACATTATGGCACTTGCAGAGGAGCTGAATGGATTTGTGTTCCATTGAGGATGAAGCCGATTTAGAGCTGGGCACTGAGGATTTGCAGCTCGCTGCCTGCTACTGCTGTAGTACATGCCATGGCAAGGGAATTAGATCCTGCAGTGGCAGCACCCAGACCCAGCACGCATCAGCAAGGGCCCTTCACTTCCTGACCAATGGAAGCAGCAATGGCCCTTCACTTCCTGACCAATGAAAGCAGCAAGCACATGCGGCTCACTGGCTCCTCTGGTTTGGTTGGAGGGGGAGCAGCTCCTCCGTTCACTGGTTGGAGAGAGAAGAAAGGTTGAGAGCCAAACGGCAGAAAGAAGAGAAATCATGAAGAAACGGCAGTATGGATGGAAAACGTGACGGAGTGGTAAAATTCTAAATGGCGACATCTTTTGATGGTATTAAAGTGTACCGAACGATTCGATGATAAATTTCTAAAACATGAATCTTTCAGTGTCACGAACCCAATTTTTCCTAAATTGTAAGTGTCTCACCAAACAAAACATTGAAATCCTTTCGAAATTGATGTTCATTACTTCACTTTACCACACCAAACAATCCTGTTTATTTGTCTAATAGCCCAAACGAAATTTCGACTCATTTTACTTACTTCACTTTACCACACCAAACAATCCTGTTTATTTGTCTAATAGCCCAAACGAAATTTCGACTCATTTTACTACTCCAAACAATTCAATACAAGCCATTTGAACCTCTATCCGGTTAGCCGACGTGGAAATAGTCTCGATAGTTCATATTTTACCGAAAATTCGTGGGGCCACATGCCATAGGTCTGGCACACTCAGAGAGAAAGCCAATCCACAGCCACCTACTGTGCAGCACTTCTACCCACCTCTGCCTCCCAAAATGACACAACCAGCTCCACCGCGCACTCTACTTCCACCTCAAATGCAAATGAGTTTGTTTGGGTAATGGGTAGTCATCATTCAGATTCAGTTACCTCAACAGGGTCACCTATGCTGTACAAAATTTTATTTTAAAAGCATCCTACAGAATTAGGATTCTGGTATCTGCCAAACATTTTTGCTGTGCTCCTCATAAAAGTATGAACTCTTCTAAAGAATAATTAACCGGAGTCACCCTTACATTCTTTTCCCTGCCTATATTCAACAAAACAATATATATGGTATAAATTTGACTTCTCAGTTTATTAGTGTGAAACATAACTTAGATGTCAGAAGGATGCATAATTGAACAGCACTGTTGTTTACAGAAAATGGTTAATGAAGGAGCCATTGTATCATGTTGGTGCCTCAAAATAATACTAGTTATTGAGTATAAAGTGATAAATTGCAAACCGACCAGGATCAACACATCAATCAAACCTGAAAACTAGAAGAATAAGAGAAAAATGTAATATCATTGACTTCCACTTTACCCCCTCCATTAGCAAATAGATCTTATTTTAGAATATGTGCACCACATGAAATCATTAGGACTTGATAGATGAAAATGTTATAAGTGGATTCATCATAAGGAAAACTTTCATTTATCATATTTTTAATAATTTCACTAAGAAACAATTATCAAACATAATGGCCAAATGTGCATCTGTATCAATGTCCTGAATGACAGATAAGAAAAGAACAGAGGTAGGATTATAGATAGGAGTATCTTGTGGTGTACACTTCTGCATCCTTGCATCTATATTAACATGAGATGCATTCCTTGGCACAACCTATTCTAAGCAATATGGGACTAAAACTTCTTTTGCTGTGACACGAGTCTGTTTAGGAAGTGTACACACATAAATATTCCAGAACAATAATTACCATTACCGAATGGTATAGGTGATTCTTCAAGCATGTTACCACATCATATAGTGACACGCTAATAAATAAAGGGTAGTCACATAGTTATTTTACCTCTAATAACATTACCGAGTTATGGGGGTTTTGCAAATCTTGTGTTGGAAAAAATGTGTGACAGCTAAATTGAAAACAAACCAATGTTGATCCTATCAAGCAAACAAAATATAGGTAACAAAGTTCTTGGCTTATGCATGTGTACCTTCTGTCTTGCAAATATTGTCTCCATACTTAAAGAGCACATTTCCAACTCTTAACCTGTGGGAAAGGAACTTCTCACAAGTTTTCAAAAAAATGGAACTTCTCACAGTGAAGTTAGGTGTAGCAACGTGCCAATGTATTTGATAAAGAATAAAGATAAAGCAAGGTGCTATAGCTAGGCCCAGCAAAACTCTATTCCTTGCCAATAATGTCAGGTGAGGCTACTTGGTCTACATCATCATCCACTGGACTGCGACATACTATATAAGAGCCAACTCCCAAATCTAAAGCCCAGTTCTAAAGTATGAACATTACTCATATTATTTAAAAAGCATATTTTACCAGCTGCTATTAGAAAGTTATTGCAGCATAGTCAACCTAATCAAAGACTCACAATCAGATGCATCACGACATACACAACAACTTATAACACTTCGCATTAGCATGTTTAACGAGGGCAAGATTGATATAGACTGTTTATTGGACAATGGAGATATGGACAGCAGAATAGATAGACTAACTCGCCCTCCCGCAGGAGGCTCTGAGATGCTCTCTTGATCTATTTTCTGCTTACCTAACCTAGGACTCGCGGCAGCCTTTTATAGACACAAGGCACCTAACAAACCCACGAACAAATCCTATTTTGCTAACAAACTTGAACAACTAATCCTATCTGTTGCTGTCGAGCTGGTTCAGGCCAGGGCCGGCCCACTTTACCATAACAAAGATCCTGTATTAAAATCAACCTAGTCACAACATACACTTCCCCAATTAAACTACCTAAGGACAAGATGTAATAATCTACAGATCCTTCTCAATATAATCCAAACAGAAAAGTATCGCATTTGGAGATAGAGCACGCAAGCATTAAGCACAACCCTTCCTATATTGGGAGGTAATGTAATGAGCACAAAAGAATGAAGAAATGAACAATTAATAACATGAGACAAGCTCTATAGAATGAGTTATTGTTACCTTATGATATGCGGTAAAGAAGATGGTGGGACATCATTATATAAGTAAGAATTGTAAAGAGATTTAAACATGTCTCTTGCACCAGCCTCTTGTGCACATACGCTTACTTGTAATTGATATGGACACTGAAACAGCAAGGCTCAAAAATCTCAGCAAAAGTACAGTAAGTACATTACAAGGTAAGTGTACTTAACTATTTTTGTCACAGAAAAAACAATAAATATTAAGTAGATTGAACAAGAAAGAGAGGAATAGGCAGGATAGTACCACAGAATTAAGCTTACGAGAACAAAATGTCAAGAAACTGTCCTGCTTGAGAAATTTTGACTGCAATAGCAAATTAACAATTAGTAACTAAAGAGAATAGGATTAGCATAGTGTTACCATTAAGTGCAATAAGCATAATGGAAGTGAAAGATATGTTACGAAAACATGGAGAAAGTAGAACCCAAAAGCAGTCACGGCCCTGGGAGTAAGGAACTAGGTGATTTTGCATTAATAAAACAAAGCACCAACTTTGAGCTGAAGAGAGCACGAAACTGGGAGTGTGGAGGCATACACCCACACCACCCATGTGCAATGCCATGGTAGCTAAATGCTGGTTATGTAACAACCACAGTGGGAAAATACACTCTCAAAACTGGTTCCAGGGAATGCCGGAATGAAGTGATTCCGTAATAGAAGTTCAACGGTTAAGCAGACCAAGAAAAAAGAAGTTCAGGTGATGAACCGAACAATTCCATCGTTAAGGGGAATAAGGTAGACCTTTACAAAAAGACGTTAACCTTTAGAATATGCACAATATATACTTTAAGGACTTTGTTGCATACCTCTACGAAGCCTGGGCTCATAGTAATTGACAAAGCAAACTGCTTAGTCCGTCCTAAGCTTAAATCCACGCAGTTCTCCAATGATGAACAAAGTAAATCCTTCGGTATCTTACCCCAGAAACACTGCCCTTCAAGCTCTGTTAAAGTGCATCATGAAAAATAATTCATTTGGTAAGGATATGGTTTGTTTCTAAGAGACAATACCTGTCACTCTGCCCAGAAGACGCATATTTATACTATATTTTCTATAAGGGTGGAAGCTACAATGGTGAAGACCCCATCAGCTAGAAGAATATTTCATATTACTCACAAGTATAACGTCATATTGGTCTGGCTATTTCAGCTAAAAGGTACTAATGCAGTCTCTGTTTAAAGATACTTATGCGCTCTCTTGGTATAGCAAGCAAACAAGGCCAACTCTTGTGTTGGCTAACATGGTAAGGGATTATGTTAACTAGTTATCCACCGGTAACTGCAGAAGTGAAAGGCAGGTGGTTCCAGGATGTTTGTGGCGTGCTGGATGCAGAATAGTGTGAGCTAATAGAATCCATAAGCAGAACAGACTACAAAGTACAGACACAGGAACACTAAGACAGAGACCGTCAGTGTTAATATCAGAAAGGAGTGTTTTGGTGTTCCATATTATGGATACAAATGACAATATGAGGCAATATATTTTAGCAACTATTCAATATCTGCCACAAAATGACAACCATAAACGTACTTTGAAGAGAAGAGTTCTCCAAATCGTTATTGGAGAAGTTATTTTCATCAGGTGTTTGTCCAATTTGTCCTTAACAAATGAGAGACAAATAATCAAATTTGATGAAATCAAAGAAATACAACACACAGATAATCCTATAGGATGCACAATATACCACAGCTAACAAGGATAATGTTAGCTAAAGTCCTCAGGTCTTGAATGATGAACGTGGCTTCAGTGTGGCTGTCGCATCCAGATTCATCGAAACAAGTCAGCAAACAAGCCCGGGTGAACTGATATACTGGAGAATGCTGCGAAGTCATGTCATAGATGAGAAAGGGACCATTTGGTGGCATAAAATTTCAGTTGCATAAAGTAAAGGAAGATAGACTTACCCCTTCATGCAAAACAGAACTAATTGGTTTAGCAAACAAAGCACATAATGGAAAGATATTCTGTGCCCGCATTTCAGGGTTTAAACTTCCAGGCAGTGATAAGGTTATCTGAATCCTATATTCAAGAACACAAGTGAAGTTCAGTATTTGCAACAAACAAATTTCAAGCATGTCAGTATTTACCACAAAATTCACTGAAACAAACTTAATAATTTCTTAGTCCTTCAGCCCGGCTATCATCTTGTTTTTGTCGTGCTGAAGCTCCAGCTATGTAGCTATTAGCTTCTAGAAACAAAGTGATGTCGGATATACAGCCATTTGAATTAGCTTTCTAGCTTCCCTGCTTGATGCTGGATTCATACTTCCAACATAGCATTTAATCTTGAAAAAGGTAAAACATGTTGTGGTTCTATGGGGTTTTTTTTATATAACTTGCTTGCCTTAGCTGCTGGGGCTTCCCAAAAACGAGAGGTACTAAACTTTCCCACACAAAATAGCTTCAATTCCAGTTTAATCGGGTCAAAGATTCTACAAGCCTTGGTGTTAGAACTGTCAAAAACTCAAAATCCCAACATATTGCTACAGTACTGAAAATGCCCAGGAAGGATACATTTCGATATTTGGGATCAATGCTACAACGAGATATGTTAGTCATAGAATCAAAGCGGGGTGGATGAAGTGGCACCAAGCATCAGGAATTTTATATGACAAGAGGGTACCATTGAAGCTAAAAGGCAAGTTTTATAGGACAACGATTAGACCTGCAATGTTGTATGGTGCAGAATGTTGGCCTACAAAGGGACGACATGTCCAGCAGATAAGTGTTGTGGAAATGCGTATGTTGCGTTGGATTTGTGGTCATACGAGAAGGGATCGAGTCCGGAATGGGGATATACGTGATAGGTTAGGGGTAGCACCAATTGAAGAAAAGCTTATCCAACACCGGCTGAGATAGTTTGGACATCTCCAACGAAGGCCTCCGGAGGCACCGGTGCGTAGTGGAACCCTAAGACGTGACAGTAATGTGAAGAGAGGCAGAGGAAAACCAAAATTGAGATGGGAAGAGGCAATAAAAGGAGATTTGAAGGGATGGAATATACCCAAAGATTTAGCACTGGATAGGAGTGCTTGGAAAATAGATATTCATGTGCCCGAACCCTGATTTGTGGCTCTTGTTTGATTTGTGGCTCTTGTTGGGTTTCAACTCTCGCCTACCCCAACTTGCTTGTGACTGAAAGGCTATGTTGTTGTTGTTGTTGTACTGAAACAGGATCTATGATGCGGAAATTTTCACAAAAGAAAAATGTAGGTCAAACAGGAGCACCAGTGCACCACTATGCATGTATGAAGTCTGTGATGTGAAAATTTTCACAAAAGAAAAATGTAGGTCAAACAGTACCATCACTATGCATGCATGAAGATTTATTTATATGAATCCAAATAGGATGAACAAATAGTTTTGGATTGTATTTTGTGCGAAAAGAAACATCCTGGGCCCTGGGCATGTCTACTACACAAATGACAATTTGTGTTTTTTAACTAAAAAGTAGGTGCTTTTTGAATCAAAAGCTAGATTGTCCTCCAAATTGTGATGAAGTCTGTGAAGCTGTGCCGCACATGGATATATCATAACCTGATCACCAGAAGTTCTAGTGTAAAGTGCGCAAGCAAGCTTCATTTCTTACTTATGCAAATTAGAAATCGTATCAACAAAGTCACTAGCAAATGATACTGAAAAACAAAACCCTAAATAGAATAAGAATGCGAAACTGCTCTAAAAGCTCAACTGAATGCAAAATAATACCAGTATAGGGAGGAAATAGTGAAATCCTAAACCATTGAAGGATGTTACCTCTTCTTTTGCTTGGCATGTATCTTGTAACGAAGGTTCCTTTGAAGAAAAGAGGGCTGCAAAGTTTGATTATCAGGGATGTAGAAAAGTACTTAAAAAGTTAAGGCTGCTATTGTGCGGTGATTATTATGTGTGCAATGTTAAAAGAAGGGTTTACAATTTTAGGATGAACTTTACCTTTACATTGGCTCGTTTCTGAATAATGTCAGAGAGTATAACATGCTTGCAATATAAGGCATGAATTTTGTCAGCACAATCTGGAGGCAACTCATCTCTTGACTGGGAATGATGCATCTTGTCTGAAGACGAACTAGATCCATATATGCAACCCGTATTCCTGTATACATAGTACAAATACAAGTTGCAAAAAGACTAGATTGCATACCATCTTCAAACCAAGAATCCCATTCAGGCGTTCACTATATACACATGCCAAGGATGCACAGAGAAATTGAATCACTAACAAAAATATATGGACTACCAAATCCCAGACCATTACACCCACAAGTGGTCACAGAAATATGGAAGAAAACATGTACCAAAGAACCCCAGACACTTCAAATTTGCAAATAGGGGTAAGAAAGATGCCAAACGTAAGACACACATAGCATACAAGATTAAAGAAAAAAGTTAGGGTAATACATTGCAACACCATCTGGTAAAGCTTGGCAAGACATCCAGCGGATGAGCACCTTGGTTCCCGTGGATTCGAGGATCCCAACAAATCCAGCACGCACAAGAGCACAAGTGCCTGTAAGAGGATCTTATCGACAGGTTGCATCAATAACATAAATCAAAATTTCTACCGATGAAATTATCCAGGAACTGGATTGGATCCTGCAGGCAGATCTGACTGGCTGCTCCTGGGAAAAAAAAGGGAAAAATGTAACTAATCAAAAATAGTTCTTACTGAATAAGTATTACTTCAAATAATCTTCAGTAGGGGTGGGAGATCACTGCTCCCTTGATTGGATCCATTCAAAGAGCAGCGGCGATAGAGTGGCTGCAAATCGGGAGATTTGGAGCCTTCGCTTGCAGGAGTTTTATTCTGTGCTGGGTCAAGTCTAAAGGGTGTGTGCAAATGGACTTTAGTGGAAAAGGGGGATGGATCCAGAAGGACCGATCACAGTAAATTGAAGAATTGAACAATGGGAGCTAGTGTAAAACAAAATAAAGCCATGGTGAATTCTGAGTAACACCAGGGGCAATAAATCTGTAAATGCACAGCTGGCATGTATCTGGATTCCTGAATAAAGATCAACCCAGGGCCTGTTGGTTAGACTGCAAAATGGATAGATTTAATTGAAATTAAGGGATGCCTTTAAAAAATAAGAATTTTTATTGCCATTATTAGCTCCTTGGTGATTTAGATTGATATTATTATCATATTATATGTTAAATAATAAAAAAATGAGAAACAGAGGGGAAGACGTTCCTGCTGGTGTTTCAATATGTGGAGACGTGGAGTGTGGTCCTCGAACCCAGGTGGGCTAGGCAAGTTCTCTGCTCCCCAACCACTAGACCCATGAGAGTCATATGTTAAATAATCAGCAACCTACTTTGTAGTAATATA
Source organism: Setaria italica (assembly GCF_000263155.2). Taxonomy (NCBI): domain Eukaryota; kingdom Viridiplantae; phylum Streptophyta; class Magnoliopsida; order Poales; family Poaceae; genus Setaria; species Setaria italica. The sequence continues at coordinate 3,604,503 of NC_028456.1, read as the reverse complement.
TTAATAGTGTGTTGTTTTAAGAAAGAAACACAACCCAACAAAAATCCATTGGAACAGTAAAGGAGCTCTATTTTTCATCTAAAATAATTGGAAGTTGTCAAGATCCTAAGATAATAAGAAATTCCAACCCTTCGAACAGCTTGCCTCCCATACAGCTTGCTGAACCACATCATCACTAACGATAACAAGTTCCTGTGACAGGCGCAACAATGGTGATAAAAATATATTTGTACTGGCATATAATTCTATAAAGTACCTTCAAAGATGAATTAGCTCTAGTATTTCACGCGACCAAGTCATATTCTATCATTGGTCGTTTTATTGTTTGTAAGTGGTACTAATTTCATCTACTAGTATCAGGGTGTGAGTGTGAATGTTTAGTATGCATACTCTTCTGCTTGGAAGAGCATAGTAAGACTTCTTTTTTCCTTCTTAATACAAAGATATGCAGCTCTCCTGCATGTTTTAGCAAAAAAATTGTCCTATATTTTAAAATCAAAAGTAACAACAAAAAAATGTGTTTGTTAAGTGAAACGTAAAGAGTTCAAGAATTCAGAACAGCATAAACAGAAAATCTGATGGCAACACAACCACTGCCGCCAGAGTGGACAATTCTATGGACAAGGAGAAAATTGCACAAGGTGGGGTTAGCAGCTACAAATTAGCATTTCTGTAAGCAAAATATGGGAAATGCTGAAAATAGGTGTACCTTCTTTACAGAACCTGATGCTACAGCCCATTATCCAGGAGCAATGCTTAAAAGATTCTTAGCAGAAACAAAGCAGTGGAGTACTTTTATCCTGCACAGGCTAAGGAGGACTCCCACAGTTGATCTATCAATTCAAAAGTAAAATAACTTATCATACAAAAGAGAGCATATGAAATGGGAAACACCAAGGAACCAAATATACATGCCACAAATGTAAACCTGGATTGCATATTTCTAATCAGGCAGGGAATCTATTCCTAACAGCACAGCTACTTACTGCCCGATCGTTTTGCGATGATGGCAAAAAACATGTAATAGCACCTAATGAAGATAGTAATGCAAACCGAACAATGGCACCAAAGGAGTACATTGGGGCAAAGAAGAAAAACGAATTTCAGGAGCCGACTTGGCATGGGGGCATCAGGGTTCAGTTCAACGCCCAAATTTGTTGGAACATGAACGCCTCCGGACCTCAACTGCTTGCCAAGAAGTTCACTGGTTGCAACCGGCGTCGATCTTGGCATCTTTCACAATGCCGAAGAAGAAGAACCTAATTGAACCATGGATGGATTGGATTATTAGGCACTACCGCCGGACATAAATTCCACAACCAAATAAATCGAATTGGAGGAAGGAACTGCATTGGGTTCAATCGAGAAGAAACAGACTAGGGAATCAAGCTAGGATTACTTACAACCAAATAATGCGAAACCAATCCATCCCACGTGGATGTGGATAGAGCTGAACCCCATTGTACCGACTGACAGAAGGGCGGCACTGTGGCGGGAGGTCGGGATCAGAGGACTGAGGGGCGGTCGATGGAAGATCCGCCGGAGAGACGGAGGGACCGGCCGGGGGCCGAGGAGTAGGGGAGCACGAGGCGGCGGACGACGGACGGCGGACGGCGGAGGAGCAGGTGAGATTGTGCCCGCTCTGTACAACGGTTCGATTGCCCGTGCTATATCCATTCCCCGTACTATTTTGAAAGAATTCGAACAAATACGGCTAGAAATTGAATGCTCGCATTTCAAATCATATCCAGACAGGCATGTAAGCATATGAGACGGTCTTTCGAAAAAAAAAAGAACATTCGTACGAGATCTATATTTTTTTTTATTTCAGTTTGTATCCGACACTTGAGGCTCTCTCTTTCCTTTTTATATATGAACCTGATTATAGCTCAATTTTGAGATAACTAGCGTCATGTATAAAAGAACGGATCGGAAAAAAGTAAAACATTTGGAAGAACAGATGTTATCCAAGAGGTTCCCCTTGATGAAACAAAGAGTCGATCTGGGCCGTCCCAGTCATTTGAGAGGCCCTGTACCATGAATAAAGTTAGGCCCTGATGATGATGAAGCAACGATCAAGAAATTTTTTTGCTTAATTGTATGCTGTTTTAAGGAAAATCCATACGTTTGTTGAGTCTTAGCATAATAATGCGCATAAGTAAAGTCATAAACAATTGAGTTTATTTTTGACAAATATTTGCTATAGAAGTTTAGTTTGATCCATATTATAATTAATTCACTCGGATTTGTGCACAAAATTAAATAGCGACACTGGAACTCGAGTGTTATGATCAATTTTTTTGATTAAGGTGCACTTAAGCAGAGCGAAGCATGAAAAGAGATGAAAATGTGCTTTTGAAGCCCTCGGTGAACCTTTTATGCAAGTACATAAACACTCGTTAAATTAAGGTTTTTTTAGTAAAACTGTGGGGGCCACAGCGATTCATTTCAAAAAAGGAGAGAATACGCACAGAGTTACGGAGATACTTACGAGGGGGGAAAGAGAGAAGACATTACAAAATAGTTTCTATTTAAATTAAGTTATGAGCGAACAGCTTCAAATTTCATGCAAATGTTATCTTACAAAGTTTGTTCAATAGCACGCTCACATTAGGTGTTTTTTAAAGAAAAAAAAACTTTGCTTTTAAGTTGCTGTCGTAAAGGTTGGCTGATTACACATCACAAGATCCTGTGTATGCCAAGCATCCTTCCCTTTGCATGTAACGTTTCTCGCTATATGCAATATTAATTTCTCTATAAAGCTATCAATGACTACAAGCTAAAGAAGTGCATGATTAAGGAGCCCTGCATGTGTTAAGGGCCCTGTACAAGCACACACCTTGCACGTCCCTAGGGACGGCCTGAGTCAAGTAGTCACTTGAGCGTAATGGCCTCAAAAAAGTTAAAAAAAAAAGAAAGATCTTGTGATGGATGCCCTATGAATGTAACATCTCACGGAGTTGAGCTAATGCTCAACAATTCAAGAGAATAAGAACACTACTTAAACAAATGAAGGCCTAAATTTCCTTTTCTTCATATTCCAAATATTGTTAGGTGATGGATCAATGTTCTTAGAAAAAAAATCAATATGCTCAAATAATAAAAAAAAACAAGGTGATGAATCCACCTTTTTACCAAATGCATTTGCCGCAATTCTCACAAGAACACCTTTCACTTATAAGTAATTACTGTATAATTCAGCTCATCTCGAGCATCGCCTTGTGGAACTCGGCGGTGATGCACTGCGTGAGGAGCCAGGTCCCACCCGGCTTGTGATGTGCCCGTGGCCTCACCAGAATACACGTGGTGGGCTGGTGGCGACGTGGGAAAGGTTCGTGAGCGGCACGACATGCGCTGGTGGGCCCCACCAGTAGTCAACCTCGGCGAATGCGAGCCGGGACCAGTCGAAGACCAGCAGCGTCCGGTAGTCCGCCGTGATCCGGTACGGGTCGCTGGCGGGCACCTCCTCCCCGCCGCCCACCGCGCGAACTCCGCCGGCATCCGCCGCTTCCCGTCCTTGATCAGCCTCACCACCTTCGCCACCGAGGAGCTCGCCACCTTCCACGCGGGCGCGGACACGCGCATGATGTAGTAGCAGCTGCCGTAGAACCCGGTGCCGCCGCGCGGGAGGGAGCCCCGCAGCAGGGCGCGCGTGCTCATCGCGAAGCAGAGGTGGATGACGGCGTCCGCGCCGAACCCCGCCACGCGGGTGCGGCTTGCCGTGGCGATGAGCGCCTCGAACGCCGAACACCGTGCGCCTGCGTGCGCCGTGTCGTACTGTTAGCTTCTTTAAACTTGTGTTCAGTAGTATGTGTCTGTTAGTCGGTTAGTTTGTTTCACAAAGAGCCCAACTGTCCGGCTTAACTGGAGTTTGAGCGCGTCCTGTAATCTCGCCGGCGTGCGCGTCGTGGCGTGTGGGATGGCACACGCAGCTAACAGATCGTGGCGCGCGCATGCAGCGAGGCTAGCCTCTTCTTTCGTTTTTCAGTTTGTAAACGCTAGTATAAATAAAGGCTAAGACAGAAAGCGTCGTGAGCAGTTCGCGACACCAAGTTCCAGAGTTCATCCTCCATTCTTCTTTGAGTGCTGTTTGATCTTGCCGGAGTGAGTCCGGCTGACATTTGGTACCAGAGCTATCGAGAGAGGGATCTGATCATGTCCGTGCGCTCAGCACCGCATGGCGGGCGTTCGCACACGCCGCCGCATCGCCGTTGTCCGTCGCCCTCCCCCACGTCCCGCCGCGGCCGTCGTCACCCAGAGATCATCGTCAAACGCACGATCAAGGAGACGGGCGCCACCGTCCAGTACCCGACGCTCACCCGTTCCAATTACCAGGAATGGGCAATGCTGATGCAGGTGAACATGGAGGCAGCAGGGATCTGGTACGCCATCGAGCCTGAAGACAGCGAGGAGGTCGAGTACCGCGACGATCGCTTAGCATTGGCGGCCATTCTGCGCTCCGTCCCGGCAGAGATGCTGCCCACGCTCCGTGGCAAGCGCACGACGCAAGCAGCGTGGGAGGCGGTGAAGACGATCTGCGTCGGCGTCGAGCGCGTACGCGAGTCCAACGCCCAGCAGCTCCGGCGAGAGTTTGCAGTGCTGGGCTAGAAAGAAGGGGAGTCGGCGGAGGATTTCTCCGTCCGTGTGACTGGCCTCGCCAACAACCTTCGCATCCTCGGCGATGACATCCCCGACGTTGACATCGTGCGGAAGATACTACAAGTCGTCCCCGAGCACCTCTCCCAGGTAGCCATCGCAATCGAGACTCTTCTCGACTTGAGCACCGTATCTGTGGAGGAGGTCACCGGAAGATTGCGCGCCGTCGAGCAGCGCCGCAAGCCATCTCCGGTCGTCGACAACCAGGGGCGGCTCCTCATGACTCAGGAGGAGTGGCTCGCAAAGCTGAAGATCGGCGCAGGAGAAGGTGAGAAGGGGAGCTCTAGCGGTTCCGGCGGCGGCGGCAACAGGCGCAGCGGGGAATCCCGTACCCGTGGCAACAGCGGTCCACGCCTTGGACATCCTGCTGCTGGTGAAGGTGTGGGCAGGCCCAAGAAAACTGACAGGTGCCGCTACTGCGGCAAGAAGGGCCACTGGGCCAAAGAATGCAGGTCCAGGAAGAGGGCGGAGGCCCATCTGACCCAAGCGGAAGAGGAGGACAATGAGCCCACCTTGCTGATGGCAAGGGCGTCGTTGACCTCAGACACGCTGCAGCAGCACGTCTCCTCTCAGCTCGCTGGCAGCCGCCGTCCTCTCCAGATCGTCGAAGCGAAGGTCTTCGCCCAGCTCGATGCAGATGAAGATGACCGCAACGAGACGCTATGGCACCTGGACAGCGGCGCCACCAATCACATGTCCGGATGCCGCTCTGCCTTCCACAACCTCGACACTCAGATCCGCGGCGTCGTCAAGTTCGGGGACAGCTCCGTGGTGCCGATTGAAGGCACCGGGACGGTGATTCTTGAGGGCAAGACCGGGGAGCACACTCCCATCACGGGGGTGTACTTCATTCTGAGGCTCACTACCAACATCGTGAGCCTTGGCCAGCTCGACGAAGGTGGCTGCGGCGTCCACATCGACGACGGGACTTTGCGCATTCGCGACGAGAAGAAGAGGCTCCTAGCCAGGGTGAAGCGTTCCGCCAATCGTCTGTACACCCTGCGCGTCAAGATCGCCCGACCGCTCTGTCTGGCGGCGCGGTGCGATGACAGGTCGTGGCTCTGGCATGAGCGCTACGGCCATCTGCACTTCGACGCCCTACGGAAACTTAGCAAGGAGAAGCTAGTACACGGGCTACCGCCAGTGGAGCATGTACACCAGCTCTGCACCGACTGCGTCGCCACCAAGCTCAAGTGAAAGCCGTTCCCAGCACAGGCGAAGCGGCGGGCTGACGGGATCCTCGACCTGGTCCACGGCGACCTCTGCGGGCCGATCTCACCGGCAACTCCAGGAGGGAAGGCGTATTTCCTCCTCCTCGTCGACAACCACAGCCGGTACATGTGGTTGTCCCTGCTAATGAGCAAGAGCGATGCACTAGAAGCGGTAAAGCACTTCCAGGTTCGAGTGGAGGTGGAGACAGGGCGCCGACTGCGCGTTCTGCGCACGGATCATGGGGGGGAGTTCACTTCCATCGCGTTCGAGGAACATTGCTCCAAGCACGGCATCAAGCGCCAGCACTCCGCTCCGTACACGCCGCAGCAGAACGGTGTCGTCGAAAGGAGGAATCAGTCGGTCGTCACCATGGCGCGGAGTCTCCTCAAGGGCAGAGGGGTGCCCGCAGCATTCTGGGGAGAGGCCGTCACGACAGCTGTCTTCCTTCTGAACCGGGCGCCCACGAAGAGCGTGGTGGGCAAGACGCCATTTGAGGCTTGGCACGGCCGCAAGCCTAACGTCGAGCACTTGCGCACATTCGGCTGTGTCGCACACGTGAAGACGGCGCGCCCTCATCTCAAGAAGCTCGACGACAGGAGTTCTCCGATGGTCTTCATTGGGTACGAGCCGGGCGCCAAGGCATGGCGTTTCTACGACCCAGTAGCACGGCACGTGCACGTGACCCGTGACGCCGTGTTCCAGGAAGACGTGAGCTGGGACTGGAGCAAGGTGAACGACGACAAGCTGGAGCAGGAGGCAGAACTCGTCGTTGACTACAGCATGGAGGAAGCCACGACCGGAGAGGTGGAGACGCCAAGCCCACCATCCGGCGGCGGCGGCAGCGCGTCGGCTCCACCCGCTCCAAAACCACCGAACGCCCCTATCTTCGTATCGCCGCCACCGAACGCTTTCGACTTCCTCGACTCCGACAACGACGATGTCCTGCCACGGTTCCGTACCATCAACAATGTCCTTGGCCCGGCCACACCACCTGGCCACGCGCCCCGCAACCTTGAAGCTGAACTCTTCCTGCAAATTGGGGAAGAACCGGTGTCTTTTGCAGAGGCGGAGCAGCACGAGTCCTGGCGCCGGGCAATGCTAGAAGAGATGCACTCGATCGAGAGCAATAGCACCTGGCGTCTGGAGACACTACCGGCCGGCCACCGGCCAATCGGCCTCAAGTGGGTGTACAAGGTCAAGAAGAACAGCGCTGGGGAGGTGGTGAAGCACAAAGCCAGGCTCGTCGCCAAGGGATACATGCAGCAGTAGGGGGTGGACTTTGAAGAAGTGTTCGCTCCCGTGGCGAGGATTGAGTCTGTCCGATTGTTGCTGGCGCTCGCCGCCCAGGAGGGGTGGCCAGTGCACCACATGGATGTTAAGTCCGCATTTCTCAACGGTGAGCTGAAAGAAGAAGTCTACGTGCGTCAGCCTCCCGGCTTCGTCGTCGCTGGCCAAGAAGACAAGGTGCTACGACTCGACAAGGCGCTCTACGGTCTCCGCCAGGCCCCACGCGCCTGGAACACGAGGCTCGACCAGACCCTGCGCGATCTGAGTTTCAAGCACAGCATCTCCGAGCACGCCGTGTACGCCCGCGGCCATGGCGCGTCCCGACTACTTGTGGGCATGTACGTCGACGACCTCATCATCACCGGGAATGACGACAGTGAGATCGACCGGTTCAAGCACGAGATGAAGGCCCAGTTCAAGATGAGCGACCTCGGTTTGCTCAGCTTCTACCTGGGCATCGAGGTGAACCAGAGGAGCGGCGGCATCTGCCTCTCCCAGACGGCGTACGCGCGCAAGGTGCTCGACAAGGCGGGGCTAGGTGACTGCAACCCTTGCTACACGCCGATGGAGCCCAGATTCAAGCTCAGCAAGATTAGCTCAACACCGCCAATCGACACCACTGAGTATCGCGGAATCGTCGGTTCCCTGAGGTACCTGGTGCACACAAGGCCTGATATCACCTTTGCTGTGGGGTATGTCAGCAGATTCATGGAGGGTCCAACTACCGAGCATCTGGCGGCGGTAAAGCGGATTCTCAGATACATAGCAGGAACAATCGACTATGGCTGTCATTATAGGAAGGCCGGAGCTGAAGCAGTATTGCTAGGATACAGTGATGCAGACATGAAGCAGAAGGTTGTAGCACTCTCATCCTGTGAAGCCGAATACATTGCAGGCGCAACGGCAGCGTGCCAGGGGCTCTGGCTCTCACAGCTGCTCTCTGAACTAAAGAGCGAGCAGCGCAAATCCTTCAAGCTGAAGATGGACAGTCAATCAGCAATAGCACTCAGTAAGAACCCTGTTTTTCATGAGAGGAGTAAGCATATAGATTTCAGGTTCCATTTTATTCGTGATTGCATTGAGAAGGGGATGCTTGACGTTGAACATGTTCGCACTGAGGAGCAGCTGGCCGACATCCTGACGAAACCACTTGGGCGAGACAAGTTTTGTGAGCTGTGCGTCCAACTGGGAATTGGCAGGATCGTCAAGGAACATCAAGTTTAGGGGGTGAATTGTTAGCTTCTTTAAACTTGTGTTCAGTAGTATGTGTCTGTTAGTCGGTTAGTTTGTTTCACAAAGAGCCCAATTGTCTGGCTTAACTGGAGTTTGAGCGCGTCCTGTAATCTCGCCGGCGTGCGCGTCGTGGCGTGTGGGATGGCACACCCAGCTAACAGATCGTGGCGCGCGCATGCAGCGAGGCTAGACTCTTCTTTCGTTTTTCAGTTTGTAAACGCTAGTATAAATAAAGGCTAAGACAGAAAGCGTCGTGAGCAGTTCGCGACACCAAGTTCCAGAGTTCATCCTCCATTCTTCTTTGAGTGCTGTTTGATCTTGCCGGAGTGAGTCCGGCTGACACGTACTGGTTCTTCGAGTGGTTGATTTGGTCGGCCGGGACGTAGACGGCGAGGTACTTGAGCAGCCAGTTGGCGGCACTGGAAGGGTCGGGACCGTCGGGTAGGCCCGCGGCAGCCACTAGCGCTGACGACGGCTCCAGCATAGCCTCACGGCACCACTGCGACGCGACGGAGACGCTCTCCGCGACGCGCGCCAGCTCGCCGATGGCGGCCATGAACTGGGCAGTGCTGGCGCTGTCCGCGACGGCGTGGCTGGACCGGTACCCGACGACGAGCCGCCACAGCTGAAGACGGTGACCTGAACGAGGACCACGAGCTCCCTCTCATTCTCCTCCGGTGGTGTTGGCGGGTTTGTCCTCGGGAACATGAGCGGGTGCTCCAGGTGATCCACCTCCTAGAGACTGCACGATGCCCCGCATTGTTGCAGTCAACCGCGACGGTTGCGGCGCCGCCGCTAGCGTTGTTGGAGAATGCCAGGTGCCCTGCTAGTGGGAAGTAATCACAGGAATTTAAACTCGAATCAAGTGAATTGACATTGACAGTCGTGCTAATAGGACGAGCCAACACTTACTCATTTTAAGACGTGTCAAGTGATCAGTGCCGGTCCTAAGTTTTTGAGGGCCCTCTGGCGAACCCGTCGCGAGAGCCCCTCTAAACTATATATAAATCTTATAATATATATAAGCACTAATTTTTCTTGCAAAACGAAAACAAATCTAGTGATATATTTTTAATTTAACATGTTTGATAATGTTTGATAATTATCGAGGAACAATGTAGACTAAAACTAATATGAAAAAACTCACCATTGCTTAACTTTCTGGAGTAGTAAGCATATGAAAAATGTCTACTAAGAGCATCTGCAGGGAACTCAAGATTCAATTCTCTCACCGGCCCCTTTTCAATCAATATATCTCTACCCTTATTATCAAGATTTCCCCAAGTTCTAGGATCAAAGACATCATGAATAGAAGCTTCTTGCACATCATCAATTGAATTTTCAGGTTGAGAGGAAGGCTGTAAATTTTCATTCTCTGTAGCATCATCAATGTCATCAACTTGTTCACTTAAATTATCATTAACTTGTTGCTGCCCTTGTTCTTCAATATCAAGTGCATCCACAAGATTATCATCAGGCACAACACTGCTTGAAGCTGAAAAAAACTTATGTATAGCACCTTTTTGAGATTCAATAAATTGATCTTCTACTCTTTTTCGTTTTCTTTTCTAAGCCCCCCACAAATGTTTCTTAGGTAACATTCTAAGATTCTAACACCTAAATTAGAAGAAAAACACGACTATATGAGTACCAAGTACTAGAAGTCCGAAGTAATTAATTTAGATTAAAAAACGATCAAGGAAAAAAAATACCTAGGACCTAATCGCTGCCTTGTTGTGCGCGGTGCCGTGAGTCCGAGTCGACGAGATGACGATTCGACGAAGAAGCGGAACTCGGAAGCGGACACGCCGAGCCGCCGACGCGGGACAACCCCGGGAGCCACAGTGCCACACGCGCACGGTGACGCAAACTCTCCAGTCGGCAGTCGCACGGCGGCGATTCGCATTCGGCCGGCGGCGCACGCGTCACTATCCCGTCGTCCTGAGTCCCTATGTCCCGTAGGCGGTAGGTCTAAAGGCTAAAGCCTAAATAGCCTCTGACTCTGACCCTCTGTTAGTCTGTTCTCTATGTCGCACGGTGTAAAGGGCCTAAAGGTCCGACCGGGGTCTCTCTGTAGTCTGTTCTCTATCGCAGTATCGCACAGTCTAAAGGGCCCGCTAGTGCTGTATACTACCTTGGGTCCTGGGCCTGGGCCCCTCCCTCCCGTGGGCCCTAGGCCGTCGCACCCAGTGCACCCTTGCAGGGCCGGCACTGCAAGTGATAACTCACTTAGATAGCGTTTGGTTGGGAGATTTGTAACGTAATCAGATTGCGGAAGTTAACAGATCCCGTTAAATATGTTTGTTTTGACACAGCCAGTAATCGGATACCGCGTAATCCAATACCAGGCTACTCATATCTAATTACGTCCATCTGTGGCTCTTATTGCTTCCCCACCTCCGCGGTATCACCGCCGCTTGAAGAATCGAGCGCCGCCTCTTGGACTGCCTCTTCATCTTCCTCCCGCCCCTTGTTCCCCTGCACTAGAGCTCCGTCGGTGACCATGGCTGCCTTTGCCTCTCTTCAGCAAGATCATCCAATAGCCACCTCTGATTCTACCCATCCTTTTCATGGGTGACGAGCTCTGGCCCCTCGCGTTCTATACGGGAGCAGTACACCCCTCGCTATCCGCTTTTGGAGGAGCTGTATTGGTGACCAGCTCACCGGCACCCTGCCATCTCCAGCAAAAGCACCATGAATTGCTTCTTATCTGTCAAGAGAATCATGAATCACTTCTTCCCTCTCCTCCCAGATGTGTTTTCTTCTACATGGCTCTTGCCTGCTGCCGCTTCTTAGTTACACCGGTGGGCGGCAGGCGGTGGCCAGCGTGCTTCAAATGGTGGAGCTTGCTAGCGTCTTCAAGGTGAAGTGGAGCCCCACCCCTACATTACCATCACATTGCTATTTGGGCAGGCCAATGGCTGATAACTCTGGCTACCTCGCACTCGATGGGGACGGCTCCTTCAAACACACTCTTCTCTTCTCTGTGATTTGATACCGTTACATTTGGCAGCCAAACAAAGACAATAATCACTTATCCCGCCTTTGATTCCCCTATAACCTAATTTCATTTCCATTTGCATTACCAGAGGTTGAACCAAACACTATCTTAGAGATACAAGACTCGGTGCAATTCAACATAATAAGAGACAAATCCAGTAATCCCAGTAGGTGTTTCACAACATGCCTAAGAGCGAGCAACACCAACCGTACAAATTGCACATCACCACATAAACCATAAAGAGCAATTTTAAGCATTACAAAAGTTCAACAATTAAGATTACAAGTTCATGACATACATGGTTCAAATCTAAATTTAAATGAATGAGCTCCAAAATACAAGTTTTGGACAAATTTGAAATTTAAATGAATGAGCTTTAAAGTACAAGTCTTAGACCCATGACCACAACAACAACATGAGATTAAATATTAAGGTTCAAGTTTTCCAACATCTAACTCATGAAAAGAGCACATCTACATATTCGCTACGATAGATTAACGCAAAAGAAATGATGGTGTCGTTGCCCAAGAACACCACCAAAGCAATAACGACTCATCACCCACTCTCGGATTGGCGGGGTAAAAGTGACAAAACACGGCCGCAACTTAGTGAGCGATAGCAACATGAGTACAAAAAGGTACTCGCAAGTCTTACGCAAATATATAACAAGAGCATGCATAGGGTTGAACAAGGAATAAGATTTTAAGGTTAAGTAAATTTTGTAGAAAATTTTATTAATCTTGCCCAAAATCCACTTTAAATTTTAGTAAAAACAATTACATCAAGATGGTAACATAGAGCATATTCATGTGAAACGGTACTTGCGATTGGAAAGGTGGTGCACCACTATAACCTAGGGGCAATGTGGTGTTGTACTCCCCTCTCTGCATTTGCATCGACTGAGGAGCCGATTGGAACATGTTGGGTGCCACCGAAAAGCATCTGACCGGTGCACTGATAGGAGTGGCGTAAGCTGGTCCTTGATACCCCTGCGCCGCACCATTGACCATAGAGCTGATGACGGCGTTGTACACCATGCGGGTCATCACCTTGGATTGATCAATCATAGCCTGATAAACAGACTGCTGGATCATCTCGGACATCTTCCCCGAGTCTTCAGCAATGGTGATCTAGCGAGGAGTCGGAAGGGCGATCTTCTTGATGGGTTCCCCGCTTCTGGTACGACTGTAGGATTGCAGGCATGCCTTCTTGAATTCTTCCATAGCCTTTGCCATCTCATCCTTCTGGTCATCCTTGAGATCTGCCTCGGTGACTTCAATGATGTTGTCTTCGACATGTTGGATCTTGCTTCTGTCCCACCGGGCGTGCCAAAAGTGTGTTGACGCCAAAAATTAGACGACCTGCGTCGGACACACGACCCGGAAGAATCTTCTTAGCTCTTGTTCGGGTTATTGCCCTGGTGCTGTTCACGTGGCGTGCCAGTCAATCTGACCTGTCAATTGATAAGGAAGAAAAGATATCAAATTCCAAAGATTCGATCGGCTGAAGTTCCGATCTATTCCAAAAGATGTATCAGCAAATTGGCCGATTTAGTGTAAAGATGACCGTCTATGAAACAGCCGATAATCACGTGGCAATTGTAAAAGAAACTACTGAAGTAACCTAAATAATGCTACAGGGACAACACTTAGAACAGATCTAATTGGCTGTATGATAATAAATAAAATATTGATATAGCCAACAGTTCGTGTCTCAAGCTGGATAACTGGTGATAAAAACTAAAATAACAGGTATAACCTATGATTCTAGTAAATATCGATAACTGGTGAATAAATCTAAACGAAACAACAGCGATGCGCCCAAAGTTAAAGCTTAGATATTACTCGATACGCGGAACTTACAAATTGGCCGAAGGTTGTATTGATGCAGTCCTGCCAACTCGCATGAACTCATGAAAAGAAGAAGGATTTGGCGAAGTCGCCGACTTGAAAGTCAAGTTACGTGAAAAAGTAGATTTGTATTGATGATTGTTGTGTTGTTTTACAAGCCTTTCGAGGCACCTATTTATACCCTACTACAACTGATTTCCTAACCGACTATGATTTTATCTCTAATTCAAAAATAACAAATATTTACATACAGATATAGCTCGCATCAGAGTCGAACACTAATCAATCTTCTATGGGCCAACTCTATCTTCATCCTGTTACCGCCTTGGCCCATTTAAGCCCATATCGGCTGAGCTGCCCTGGCTTCCAATCGGCCAGTCCCCATTGACTTCATCGGCTAATCGGTCGAACATTGTAGCTTTATTGGCTGATTTCCTTAGCCCATCCTTCTGTTTTAACCACGTCGGCCACTTTCTCCTTTTCTTGACGCCGACCTAACATGTGTCAAAATCCGGCGTCAACACCACGTTCCTACAGTGCTGAAATTCAATCACATATCATGGTATATAACTAAACAAGTGATTATCTTGCTCTTGTATTCTTTACTTTATTCTGTTACTTTGTTTAAGATCGAAGTTTGACTTCTGCTCCTTTCATTTGTAGGATGAAATATTGAAAACAATCATTGGGGTTGCAGTACCAAATTTTGGTCCTCATGATTTGCAGTCAAGTCCCTTTCTTAAATATGTGGTTGTGCAGCTAGCCTCAGCTACAAGGTCAAGATCTGAAGTTTTATTAGGAGGGCTACAAGAAGCTGCAGAACTAAGACAATAAGTTGTTGAATA